>NW_019416229.1:981823-983636 GCF_000390285.2 Anoplophora glabripennis | reverse complement strand
AAAATGAGGTGGATTGACACTGTTTCACAAAATACCGATTTTCTCAAAAATCGTTATTTTTTCGAAAAATTTGTGACGGTAAAAAAATGTTTTAAATTAAATTTCCTTTACTGGTAAAACTATTTAATAATTGGCATACTGATAAAAAAAATCAATATCATTTTAAGGGCACCCTACCCCTAGTCCGACCCTTATTGGGCTTCCTACAAATTCATATTTTTACAGACATTGCTGAAATATTATTGTGTTTCGACATTCAACACTCCAATATCTATTCATCCCAGAAAATATGTTACATAAAAAATCGACATATTTTAAAATCCTCTACACGTACCTGCTCTGTGTGGGTAGAGTTAAGAGACACCCTGTATATTTGCTTTGACAGTTTGCACAATATTTTGGTTTATTTACTGACCCACAATGAATAAAGTCAAGAATGCCATAGAAGTAATTTTATATTTTACCAATAAAACTTTCTTAAATACTTTGCTCTTATAAATTGCAACCTAAAGTACGTTTTAAGCCTTCTAGATAATTTGAAACAATGAACAGTGTCCACAAATTTTTGTTTCGCTGATACATTGAATTATAAATGATTTCAGTTTCTAGTAATATCAAGATGATTCCTCCATTTCTAAAAGAATTTTTCCCACTAAAATGAAAATCGTATAGATATGTCTACGACGGGAGAAAATCGGACATGTCTTATGCTACTACTGAGAGATTCTGTTCAAAATTCTTGTTTTAGTCGGTATTTTAATCTTTAATGTCTTGAAAGCATTTATTTTTAGATAAACAAAAAAGTAACGCCTCGATATCGGACGAAAAAAACCTATAAATAAGTAAGATTCAATTTTCTGGTGGAAAAGATGTAGGAGGAACAGATTTTCTCACGAATAAGGTAATTTCGTACCTTATACCTTAAAAAACACTCTTCCAAATAAAGAAGGAATTTATCAGCAGAGCGTCCATAGCAGGAAAGAATGTTATTGTATCAGTTTTTATCGAAATATATTTTATTAATCTAAATAATTTTTAATAAATATTTATGTACTTACTGGGTTGTCACGTGAAAATTGTCCCACCCCCACTATTATTACTTTTATTCCTCAGAATTTGTGAAAAATTCAAGTAATTTAGGAAACTTCTAATTTTTTAGTATTCATCTTGTAAAAATAACACAGCTTCATAAATAAAAAAAGTGTTATATGGTTTTGACCAAATTAGTATACTATTTTGACGCGCTGAATGCGAATCCACTGTCAGAATTGCGCTAACCCGTCACATTTTTTTCTAACCTCAAAAAATAGGTCAAAAATAGCAAAAATAGACGAAGAACTATGAGAAAAACAACAAAAAGAAACATTTTTCACATTTCTTAACATAGCTATAATTGGACTCGCTGAGTCCAAAGCCAGCTTTAGAAATAATACAGCACACCTCATTTTTTTCAGGTTATATTACACTGAAAGAAATGGGCTTATTAAACTATTTATCTAGAATAATGTGTATAGCGCATATTAAAACTTTTATAACCAATATACAACTTTTATTAAAAAAAAGCAATCATCTCCATACTCATTATTCAATCAGTTTAACTGGAAGGTGCTTAATACACCTTATGCATCTATGAAATAAAGGTTATAATGAATTACTTATACATTATTAGGTGTTATAGACTTTATGTTCCAATTGTATAGTAGGGAAGATTTGTTGTATAAAGACCAGTATCCGAATTTGTATATAACAATTGTATTAACAGAATTATTCGTTCTTATACTGAATATGTTTCCGTTTTTAACGTGTAAAACGC
>NW_019416229.1:895707-979467 GCF_000390285.2 Anoplophora glabripennis | reverse complement strand
ATTTAAAGTTCATTTAGTTGTTATTTAAGTATACTTTTTAAAATGATTTAAAAATCCCAAGAAATAAAGCAAAATTCCCTATTTCCCCAATTCCAAAAAAATCTGTAGATCTGGCATGACTCTTTCTAGGGCTGCGCCTCACCTTAGACAAATTGTGCTGCCCTCTGTTAACGGATTGTATTAACATATTGGAATACCGAACTCGGAATTGTATAAGTAGTGACATCTATTACAGAAAAGGCAAACGACGAAAACAAAGATGACCACCGGTCGCTGAATTACAAGTGGAAGTGGATCTTATTTGTGGAAGGGCGAACCGGGCGGTGACTGTGAGACGCCTTCATTATAGCCATCCTTCTCTATCGCACGGATTTCTATGACTTAATTTATCGCTCTCACGTAACGGCCGATGAACCATGGGGACTTTCCGAACCTGTATAACTTTTTCATTCATTCCCATTATTGCTACTGTTACTATTGACATTGAAGAAATATTATTTTCTATTATTTTGTAAAAAATTCTCTAATTATTTTTTCTGATAAATAAAAAAGTAGGTATTTAAGAAACATGTTCTTACTCTTTTAACCTTTCTGCTTTTGGAAAAATGGCAAAAATCAAAAGTTATTTTTAGAGATTATAAACCAATTTTATTTTAAATCGAACACCCTGTTTATTTATCACTTTTTGTAATCCTCTCTACTCTAATTACAGTTACACAGGGTGTTTCATAACTCTGCCGACACAGAGCAGGCACTTGTATAGGATCTTAAAATATGCCGATTTGTTATGTAACATTTTTTTCTAGGATGTAGCGTTGAAGAGATATTGAGCGTTAAATTTTGAAAACAATAATATTTCAGCAATGTCTTAAAATAGAGCAACCAAATTTTGCGCCTGATTTGCGTTCATTGTATCTTTAATTGGTAAAATTATGAATTGTTGGAAGTCTATTAAGGGCCGGACTAGGGGTAGGGCGTCCTTAAAATGATATCGATTTTTTTATCAGTATGCCAATTATTTAATAGTTTTACCAGTATTAAAGGAAATTTAATTTAAAAAAGTTTTCTCTTACATATTAACGTTTTTTGAGAAAATCGGTATTTTGTGAAACAGCGTAATTACTGATTCAATCAGACAAAAAGTAAAGTATGAAGTTTTATGACTGGTAGGCTATGATTTCATGTGTCATTTTCTTTGTTTACAAAAAAGTATAAAAAAATAATTTCACTAAATTAGATTCTTTATTTTGTTTATAACATATTAAAGAAAGAGGAACCTTACAAACAAAACATTAACAAATTCCATTTTAACCACATGAACTACCGATATCGTTAAATAGCACTACAATAACTTTTGAAAATGGCCACCATTTTCTCTAATACATAAATTTAAATCTACCGAAAATTAAAATCTACTCTGCGCAATGACTGTGGATCATGTTTTATGGCGTTGCATTTATTATTTATACGATTCCCTAAATCTGCTTCGGATACAACCGGTGTAAAATAAAGAAATTCTTTTAAAGCCCCCCAGAGAAAGAAATCGTAATTATTCAGACCTGGTGATCTTAGTGGCCAATTTTCTGGACAATTGTTTCCTCGTCCTATCCATCTATGCGGGGACTGCTTGTTCAAGAAGTCTCGTACATTGGCACTAAAATGCGGTGGAGCACCATCGTGCATGAACCAAATTTGACGTCTTAATTGCAAAGGTAAATGCTCGAGTAGCCCAGGGCGAATATTTTGTAAAAAAAAAAAAATAATTTTCCCCATTCAGCCGGTTTGGTAGAATAACTGACTCAACTAAATATTGTCCGACAAAACCAGCTTACACGTTTATTTTAAATTAATTTTGAAAATGGCGAGGAATTATTGCATGTGGGTTTTCATCGGAATATTCATGGGAATTATGCAAATTTGTGATTCCTCTTCGAGTGAAACAGGCCTCGTCCGTAAAAAGAATCTTCTCATGAAACCTAATACCCTGGCGCAAAATAAAATTACAAAAAGTACCTTGGGGTAACAATTGTTGAATATTTTGGATATGATAGGGTGAAGTATGTGGTATATTAAATTCTTTATATAATCGCCTAGTGTTGATATAAGGGTCATTTTCAATAATTCTTAAAAGTTGTACCTCTTTTCGTGCGTTACTGCATGATTAACATATTCTTCTTCGTTGCTGACTAGAAATGATCCAGTCTCTCGAGCCCTTCTCCCAACATTAGCAAAGGTCTCCCGTTGTGGAATCAAACGGAAATCAGGAAATCTTCTTCGGTACTGTACACTTGATCGATAACTACCCTCACAAAATCCCAATACTAAGAACATGTCAACTTATTACCGAAATGAAAATTTTGCAGGCATTTTCCAAGACGATGAAGAAGTACGTGGTAATGTGCAGTCTTAGTAAAAGTTAAAAATGACACATGAAATCATAGTCGTAAAACTGCATATTTTATTTTTTGTCCAATTCAATTAGTATTGACACTGTTTCACAAAATACCGATTTTCTCAAAAATCGTTATTTTTTCGAAAAATTTGTGACGGTAAAAAAATGTTTTAAATTAAATTTCCTTTACTGGTAAAACTATTTAATAATTGGCATACTGATAAAAAAAATCAATATCATTTTAAGGGCACCCTACCCCTAGTCCGACCCTTATTGGGCTTCCAACAAATTCATATTTTTACAGACATTGCTGAAATATTATTGTGTTTCGACATTCAACACTCCAATATCTATTCATCCCAGAAAATATGTTACATAAAAAATCGACATATTTTAAAATCCTCTACACGTACCTGCTCTGTGTGGGTAGAGTTAAGAGACACCCTGTATATTTGCTTTGACAGTTTGCACAATATTTTGGTTTATTTACTGACCCACAATGAATAAAGTCAAGAATGCCATAGAAGTAATTTTATATTTTACCAATAAAACTTTCTTAAATACTTTGCTCTTATAAATTGCAACCTAAAGTACGTTTTAAGCCTTCTAGATAATTTGAAACAATGAACAGTGTCCACAAATTTTTGTTTCGCTGATACATTGAATTATAAATGATTTCAGTTTCTAGTAATATCAAGATGATTACTCCATTTCTAAAATAATTTTTCCCACTAGAATGAAAATCGTATAGATATATCTACGACGGGAGAAAATCGGATATGTCTTATGCTACTACTGAAAGATTCTGTTCAAAATTCTTATTTTAGTCGGTATTTTAATCTTTAATGCCTTGAAAGCATTTATTTTTAGATAAACAAAAAAGTAACGCCTCGATATCGGACGAAAAAAACCTATAAATAAGTAAGATTCAATTTTCTGGTGGAAAAGATGTAGGAGGAACAGATTTTCTCACGAATAAGGTAATTTCGTACCTTATACCTTAAAAACACGCTTCCAAATAAAGAAGGAATTTATCAGCAGAGCGTCCATAGCAGGAAAGAATGTTATTGTATCAGTTTTTATCGAAATATATTTTATTAATCTAAATAATTTTTAATAAATATTTATGTACTTACTGGGTTGTCACGTGAAAATTGTCCCACCCCCACTATTATTACTTTTATTCCTCAGAATTTGTGAAAAATTCAAGTAATTTAGGAAACTTCTAATTTTTTAGTATTCATCTTGTAAAAATAACACAGCTTCATAAATAAAAAAAGTGTTATATGGTTTTGACCAAATTAGTATACTATTTTGACGCGCTGAATGCGAATCCACTGTCAGAATTGCGCTAACCCGTCACATTTTTTTCTAACCTCAAAAAATAGGTCAAAAATAGCAAAAATAGACGAAGAACTATGAGAAAAACAACAAAAAGAAACATTTTTCACATTTCTTAACATAGCTATAATTGGACTCGCTGAGTCCAAAGCCAGCTTTAGAAATAATACAGCACACCTCATTTTTTTCAGGTTATATTACACTGAAAGAAATGGGCTTATTAAACTATTTATCTAGAATAATGTGTATAGCGCATATTAAAACTTTTATAACCAATATACAACTTTTATTAAAAAAAAGCAATCATCTCCATACTCATTATTCAATCAGTTTAACTGGAAGGTGCTTAATACACCTTATGCATCTATGAAATAAAGGTTATAATGAATTACTTATACATTATTAGGTGTTATAGACTTTATATTCCAGTTGTATAGTAGGGAAGATTTGTTGTATAAAGACCAGTATCCGAATTTGTATATAACAATTGTATTAACAGAATTATTCGTTCTTATACTGAATATGTTTCCGTTTTTAACGTGTAAAACGCATCTTATAATGGTTAAGTGATCGTCACCTCTCGGTGCATAATCGGTTATGATCGTTGTTAAGTTATATTCATAGTCTTGTAATAATAATCATATGTCAGACCCGAGAGCGAAGTGCGCCGACTCAATAAGAAACCTGGCTATTCCAGCCGCTGATTTAGGGTTCGCCGCACGAGCTCATCCCTTCTAAGATTTCAGTAGCATGCTATGCATGAAGCAGAACGGTACTCAACTATCTTATACAGTCCACTTTTATTGTCCATACATGTTCAATCATTGTCAAAATAAACACACAAAACCACAACGTCTTTATTATCTTTACTCAAGAAGAGAAAATACAACAATCGTAAAATTTCCGACAGTCCGCTGTGCATCGACTTACACACGTCTAGTTTGATGAAAATGGACAGTATATGCACATGTTTTGTGGGATACATGATCATATCGCGTTGTGTGAAATGGAAAATTATTATGTAAGTATCTAACTGTTTTATGGCTTGTAATTGTTTTGTTTTTTCAAATGTAAATCTTGTCTAAATCTTAAAAATTATTATTTTGTAGGTCCTATTAGAAATCGCTGATGTTAAGTTTTACATAAGATGGAGGAACAGAAGGTTAACGGTGACAAAGAAGAGCATGGGTATAAAGTCAATCAACCAGAGGAAATAAAATTATATGGAAAGAAGCTCAACCTTTCTGGGGATGCTTCATTCTTAAGGTGGAAGAGTTATAGTGCAAATTCTCATGTAATACAAGAAAATACGGGTGCATCGTTGCTAAGAAAATAAACTGGACAGTTTTGGGAGCGATTTGTCATCATTTTTAATGCTTAAAAGTATGTTTTATGTATGTTTACATTAGAACCTTAGCTTGTAATTACAGTTATCCAATAAAATTTCTGAAAACTTAATGACATATGTTTTTAACTCATACAGAGTATACAACAGTTTAATACATTTATTATTATAAAACTTATAACCAGTACTAGATGTTCTAATAACGATATGGAACACTTTAATAACAGTTATTGCTATTATTTCGTAAAGGGTATAAAAAACGTTGTATACTAGTTATACAATAATTTAATAAAGAATAAGGTTTATAGTCACTATACAACTGTGCTAGCAATACGCGTTTTATATCCAATATTCACTTGTTTAACTGTCACATATAGTATACAATGGTCTTATAATAGTATATAGAATTCTAATAAAGAATAAAACGCATTTCTTTCAGTGTAACATCCAAAGATCCATACATCCAAAGGTCCATCTATTCCTGTTTAAATAAGCCATCCATCTGAAGATGCATACATTCATCCACAAAATCAACCATATTGAATCTTGATTCGCCATATCGCAATATTTGCAATTCTGAGTCCGTATTCGTCAACAGCAACCCCTAAAAACCCCCAGGATCCAATTCGGCATTAATCTGTTGATTTTTCGAAAATATCGTCTGCCATATTGGATCCGCCATGTTAAATTTTGCAATTTTGAATTCAAATTCGTTATTAACGAACCTAAAAACTTCCACATATCCAATATAGCATTAATATTTGGAACCCTTACGTACCAAATTGTTCATGAATCTATTAATTTCTTGTACACTTCGATATCTGGTCGATTTTTTTGAGGTTAGAAAAAAATGAGGTGGGCTGTATGATTCTTAAAGGTGGATTTGAATTCAGCGAGCCCAATTATATATAGCTATGCTAAGAAATGTGAAATTTTTGTTGGTTTTTCTCATATTTCTTCGTCTATTTCTGCGATTTTTGAACTATTTTTGGGGTTAGAAAAAAATGTGAGTGGATTCGGATTCAGCGCCTCAAAATACAATAGAATATACTGGTTTTGTCAAAACCATTTGACACTTTTTTTGTGTGGGCTATCTTGAATGGCATGCAATATATTGCATGCCATTTACACATTGCTAAAATACGATAAAAAACAATAAAATTTGTTGTTCTTGATTTTCGTTTCTCTTCAGTTCTTAAAAAGAGACCCTCTGCTTAATTCAGTAAGGGGCAGTTGAACATAGCCAGTCAAACACTTGTTAACATTAAGAAATCTCTGTTTTCACTCTCAAAACTCTAATTAATTTTGACAGTCAAGTGCCACTATTTTTCACTCAGTAAACATTCATAAATGAGGTCACGTGGCTTATAATTATTTATGAAGGCTGTATAATATTCAACTGTTTCGCAAGGATTGACATTAAAAAAAAATAAGTTTTTCACAATTCTTATCCTTACACTTTTCTCTCTAAAGATAAATAGAGATAACAGGAAGTCAATTTTTGAGAAGCTACCCTCTACATACAGTTGTTAGAAAATTAAGTGTAACATATGTTAAGTGAACCGTACCAAGTGAACCCTCGTGTATTTTTTTTGTAGACCGAATGGAATTATGCAATCTTTCATCGTAAATCATAGTTAGATATTCGTTGCAGGTCATAGATTTTCCTTTGACACGTCATTTTCTGCATAATAAAGCAGGCACTATTCAAAACCCTCTTCCATAATTCATACATAACGTTTAATACAGGTGAAATTATTTGTTCAAAATACCCGTGAGCAATGCCCGACAGGTATTTGTGCTTTATACAGTCACAAAAAGAAATTATTAGAAAACCCTTTTTGCATTGAATTCGTGTGTACCTAAACTGTAAATTTCAATGACTTGATAATACACAAATCTGAAAAATTGCTGTAAAAATATTTGCTTTGGCCAACATTTCGTGCTTCAAATGTTCAACGAGGGACATGGAAAATATTTTCATATTATAGCTGAATAAATAAAACAAGTGACGAGAGGAAACGACTGTACATAAGCATTTTTTATTCCGGAGAGAATGTAAAAAATAAAATACAATATTTAAACGAGAAATGAAATGTATTTTCCTGTCATTTATTGCTGTTAATTATCATTTATGTAATTAAGGACAGCACAAAATATAATGAATTTCAAAGGTATGTATAACG
This sequence comes from Anoplophora glabripennis, assembly GCF_000390285.2. NCBI lineage: Eukaryota > Metazoa > Arthropoda > Insecta > Coleoptera > Cerambycidae > Anoplophora > Anoplophora glabripennis. The sequence continues at coordinate 972,203 of NW_019416229.1, read as the reverse complement.
TACGATATGCAGTCACGAAATGACCACTTAAAATTAATATTTTAACTGAAATTACAGTTTTCAGCACATAAAGGATGTCCCACAATTCACACAAGAAGTAATTTTGATGGAAAACAGGTTTTCAATTAAAAATTGTAAATAATTTTTTATTGATTCATAAAGTATACAGTATAGAGCTACGTAAGGATCGGGTAAATGGGCTCTACAGCTTTGTTAGCACATACTCACTCTTTTGTAGAAATTTGGGACTTAGACTTCAAAAAAAACCCAAAAGAAAAAAATCCAAAGTCCAACGTATTTTCAATGTCATTGACTTTGCCAACGTTAACTTTGAGTTATCTCTTGTAAATTGGAATACACTACTGGGCAATTCCGCTAGTTTGAATTCAAAATTAGAACATTTTTACTAAACTACTATGAGTTGTATCTCTAAATATACTACACAGAAACATGTTTATAAGAACAATTTAAATCCATAGATCGACTTAGAATCCACTCGCATGGTTAGACACAAGAGAAATCATTGAAAAAAATTTAAAGGGACGAATGACATTTCGAATTTTGTAACTCACCGTCGCTTTTCCAATAATTTAAAGAAACAAAGAAACAATTAGCTGCATCTAAAAAAGCTTACGAAGAGTTTGTCATCAGCAGCGAAAATTCTAAGCAGTTTTTCAAATAAATTATGTGATAATAACCATTTCCTCCTGCCTTCTCCAAAGTTCATACTGATGAACCTTCTTATGATCCCCTTCCACCTATTATCGGTCCACGTGTTGTGTCCTGCTTGGAGAACATGGAATTCACTCTAGATATAGTTAAAAAAACACTTAATGAAACTTCGAAAAGATGCTTCCCCTTGTTTGGATGACTCATCGGCTTATCTTTTTCTAAAATGTATTAATGCCCTTACCTTGCCTTGTCTATGATCATGTCCGAGTCATTTTCAAGCGGTTTTGTACCATCCATGTGAAACAGGATTCAGTTACACCAATCTTCAAGAAAGGAGACAAATTAGACCCCAATAACTACCGCCCAATCAGTCTTTTACCCACAATTTGCAAAATCATGGAATCTATCGTTGTGGAGAGTATGACAGATTTCTTACTACAAGAAAACGTTATTCCTACACAGCAACACGGGTTTATTAAAAACCGCTCCACATTTACAAACCTTATCCACTGCGTAAGCGACTGGTCTCTCGCTCTAGACAATATCCTCAGCGGGATACCTCAGAGTTCAGTTTTAGGGCACCTATTGTTTATTATATATGCCAGTGATATTCAATATCACATCAAGAATAAGGTATCTTTCTACGCAGATGATACTAAACTATACGCCAATCCTGATAGTGACTATGTGTCTCTCCAACGAGACTTAGTGTCCATTGCCAACTGGTGCGATGAATGGCTACTTGCAGACAAGTATGTTGTTCTCCATATCGGCCGTAGAAACTCCAATTGTGTGTATTCCTTACATGGACAAGTGCTAACAACAGTAACTTCTCACAATGACCTAGATGTCATAATAAACTCCAATTTGTCATGATCAGATCATGTAAACTGTGTGTGTAAGCGTGCTAAGTCTAAACTCTATTTACTGCGAAAGTCGTTCACTAATTTATCATTTGATGTGTCGTGTAAACTACATATACTGTGAGGCCAATTCTTGAGTACGCTGGTTCTGTGTGGTCCCCTGATCTCATCCGAGACCAGCAATCCTTAGAAAGTGTTCAACGCTTTGCGACCAGACTTTTTTTGGACGAGTTCGGCCTTCCTATGTAGAACGACTTTCCATGGCCCATCTCAAAGACTTCCAGCAGCGTCGCCTTCCAAGTGATTTGATTATGACTTAAAATTCTTAATTTTAATTTTAGCAACTCGTCTTCAATCTACTCGTTGAATTCTGATGATCACGGATGTGTGGTCATGAATTAAAGTTAAAAAAGAAAATTTTTAAGTCCAGAGCTAGGCAATACTTCCTATCCAACAGAATTTTTACAATTTGCCTGACCAGTCGCATTTTTGAAGAAGATGATTCCAGCCCAAGATCTGCACCAAACAGTGACAAGTTGTGGATTCATATGTTTCTCAACAATCACTCTTGGATTCTCTGAACCTCATATGCGTCAATTTTGTCGATAATGAAGATCGTCATCAGGATGAAAATGAGCCTCATCGCTGAAGATGATTTTGTTCGATAAATCAGCATCCATTGTTGTTCCATAATCCTTTCAACGAACTCTCTTCGCTCTGCATAGTCAATAGACTTCAGTGCTTCAGTCAATTGAACTTTGTAAAAATGAAGATGCAAATTTTTCGTGAAAATGCGCTGTAGAGGGCTTCTTGAAATAATCCAATTCTTGACCATGGCGAATTGATCTTCATGAATTATCAGCAACACTCTCACGAACTGCTTCGATGTTTTGTGTTGAACGACCCGTTGAAGGATGGCCAAAGTGTTTAAGGTTACTAATTGATCTAGTCTCCTTTTATTTTTATTAATCTTTTCAAAGTTGAGGAAGTTAAATCACTATTCTCACCATAGTTTGTACGAAAATTGCGAACTGTAACTGTCGAATCTTCATTATTTTTAATATAACGCGTTGTTCTTTTGTGGGCTCCATTTTGAATAACCCTGAACTGTCAGATGTAACGCTGTCTTTTTCGTTTCGTTGGCAACACTTTACCGCACAAATAGCGCAAAATTCAAATCTTGCGTGAATTTTAGGACATTCGATATAAGATGGAAGATAGAATGATGACAATTCTATAGTGGTGCGTTTTTATTTAACGTGTATATCAATTAATAATAGTGATAATTACGTAAATTAAAAAACCAATACTTAAAAATCGAAATAACTACAGTTAATTTGTATTTCAAATAAACGTATTCTCTCTTGCATCTTGGATATGCTGAAAATTGAGATTTAGATAAGAAATATTGTAAAGTCATACCCTAAAATTAAAATACTTAATTATTTTTAATGATACGTTTAACTTATTTAAAATCATTACATTCATAAAAAATAACGTAGATTCTTTTAAGTGAATACTACATTACTTACAAAAGAGGTATTTCTAGAATCCATCAGAAAATCAGAGCAGTTTTACACAAACGATTTCAAGATCATTTCAATAAAAATTTACGACTACCATTTTGTCACCATTTTGTCAATTTTTCTATTATTCGTTGTCCCGGACTGTGGCTCAACGTAAATTCAAGCCGACGAAATTTCCAGTATTTTTAGGGACAAATAACATTATTTTTTATGACGAAGGGAACAGTATCTCCGCACCCTTGCAAATATATAAGAATTATGTGATAAGTTTGTTTCTCCAGTTTTAACACTTTATTTGTTAAGTCGCTGTTTATGGTGTGGTAATTTTAACTTTTTACTCTTTATTCTTTAAATTATAATACAGTAACAAGTTCTGAATAGGACGATGTTAGACAATTTTTATATCAATGGGAAGTCTATAAAACTTTATTATAGCATTGCCAATGGATGCAGAAGAGACGAATTTCATAAAATGAGTGCTAGTGATAAGTTTTGTTAATTTTTGATAATGAATTAAAAAAAAATGCCAGTCAAAACAAAAAGAGTAATGAAATAGAAAAGATTATTTGGCTGAGCAGTTTTTAATGGCATTTTCGAAGCACCTGTAGCGTGAAATGAAGCTCCCTGACCATCACCAACACTGCTCGAAAGGGGAGCAAATTACGGGAATCGATTTCCGGCGCGGCAGCATTCCAGATAGGGGCATTCGACTTGTGCGTGTCAATGCGTCATATCTACAGATTAAAAGGAACACTGACAGAAACCCCACCATCCACTTGACTTCGTTTAAATACACAGAAACGAGACTGTTTAAACTTTGTACAGCTAATGGAACAGATAGCTGGTATTTGATAGATTACTACATGCGGATATATCGGGATGGAATGACTGGAATCAAGACAGAGATTTATGATAAAGCAGCACACGTATTTTTACCAAAGTTATACGTCGGATGGAAAATAAAAGCAGGGTTCCAACATCCATCAAATATCCGCGAATTACACAGAGTAACCAAAGGAAATGCTAACTTCAAAATGAGTTTATGTTTGACTCATATGTTTATAAATGACAAAACTACCCTCCTTTGCTTCCTACATATTAAATAACTACTTACAAAAATCGTTATTTATGGTACTAGTGTGTTACGATATGTATAAGGAAATGTTTAGCCCTCAAGACCGTAGGCCGAGAGGGTTAATTTTCCCAAGTGACTTATATGACGTAACACACGAGTGCCATACAACATTTTTTACACGACTGCCTTGCAAAAGGGGGTTTTGCGCACGGAAAACACGCTCTGAAAATGGTATTTTGCACACGCCGTGTGCTAAACATTTTGCACACGGTTATGTCATCTTTGCACACGCGTCTCCAGATTGTGATTTTTGTTTGATGTTGTCACCCAAATTATGCAATGTTTCAAGTTGGCTGAGTTTCATAGCAACCGTCACGGCTCCTTTATTTTGTTGATTAGATACTTCAAAAATTGTTGAATTCCCGAAGTTTGGGTGTGAAAATGTGTGATTCTGAAGAGATTTTACAGAAAGCAAGCGAAATATGTTCGGAACTGCTGCCCACAAAATCCAGAAGCAGGTATGAAGCTGAGTTAAGCCGATTTATGGACTGGCGACTAGCCAAAAATGTCCAAACTTTCTCAGAAAACGCAGTAATGGTGTATTTTGAAGAACTATCTAAGAAATATAAATCTTCGACGTTGTGGACGATTTTTTCGATGCTCAAGTCAACGTTAAGTGCCAATCACAACATAGATCTTGGAAGCTATAAAAAGTTGCAAGCGCTAATCAAACGAAAATCCGAAAACTACGTCCCAAAGAAGTCCCAAATCCTCACAGAAGATGATTTTTGCCGGTTTTTGACGAAAGCATCAGACGACAAATATTTACTTATCAAGGCGGTGGTGGCAGTTGGACTATCTGGGGCATGTCGAAGGGAGGAATTATGTTATCTCAAAATAGAAGACACCAAAGATTTCGGCAGTGCTATGCTGATTAAACTGAAGAATACAAAAACAAAGGTACCAAGGTGTTTTACAATTACAGGAAACCTTTACACTATCTTAAAAAAGTACTGTGCTCTTCGTCCTCCTAATCTGAAGACAGGCAGGTTTTTTTTAAACTATCAAAACGGAAAATGTTCAAGCCAAAACGTTGGCATCAACAAAATTGGAAACATGGCTAGGGAAATCGCCAAGTTTTTGATGCTAGAGAATCCAGAAAGTTACACGGGACATTGTTTTCGGCGTTCATCGGCCACAATTTTAGTCAATTCTGGCTCAAATCTGCTTGCCCTCAAACGCCATGGAGGGTGGAAATCCAGTACAGTTGCCGAAGGCTACGTTGATGACTGTTTGAGAAATAAAATGGAAGTTTCGAAAAAGATAGAGTCTTCAGTGTCTTCTGCTGCCACAGAACCAGAACAACGATCGTCTACTGGAATACAACAAGAAAACAACGACCGCACGCTGAAAAACTGCACTAAAAACACGACACCAAAAATATTCTCTATTACCGAAAACAAGGTGCACAATAATACTGCTTTTCCCAGCGTAACCTTGAAGGAATGTTCAAATGTTACCATAAATATTAAATATTAGTTTCTTTTGTTAATGCGTTAGCAATTTTCTTAATAAAAACGAGTTAAATTAAAAGTTGTATTTAATTTATTTTGTTAATGCGTTGGCAATTTTAGTAATAAAAACGATTTAAATTAAAATTTGATTTTTGTGGTCTCTGTTTGCAGTCGTATAAAAAGTGTCGTAAAAAACTCGTTTGAAAACCTCTTTGCACACTCGCTTGACTTGTGGACCTCGCCTTCGGCTCGGTCCACCAATATGTCACGCCCGTGTGCAAAGAGTCGTTTTCAAACCTTGCTGTTTAATATATCCAACAATTTCATAGAATTTCGTTTTAATAATAATAAATAAAAGTAACTTAAATTTTCAAGTTGTCAATGTCAGAAAAAGTAATTTAACGAAATGAGTGTATTTTTAAATAATAGAAAGGATGCGAGTGTCAACCTAAATTGTGTCTGTAACCAAGGGTTGTCAGCAAACAAACAACATTTTTTGAGTTGAAATCACGTTGAAATCCTAAAACCAAAACTGAAAAAATGGAAAATCTGGAAATTCCATCTGAAATTTTAGAAAAAGCTAATGCGGCTACTGCAATTATCATTCGGAAGAAATCAAAATCTATATAACAAAGAACTGAAGGAATTTCAAGATTGGAAAGTCAATGAAGGGGTGAAAGGCGTAAATGAATATGTCTTATTTTTTCAATTTAAGTTTAGAAAATATTCTAAGCTAAGGCTTCAAAATGTGTAGCATAAAAGGTTCTTTTCCAATTTTCAAAAGGGAAAATGCACACGTCAATGTGTTGGTATTAATAAGCTATCAAAAATCCCTAATGTTGTTACACGATTTTTGGGCTTGACATATTCTAATTTATAGAGCATGGCTTGCGTCGCGCATCTGCAACTCTCTTGGCCAATGCTGGATGGGATATTACCTACAACACTCAAACGCCACTGTGGATGGAAGTCATCTACCTTGGCAGAAGGTTATATAGAAGAGTCAATTTTCAGCAAAATTGATATTGCCAAAAAGATACAAGGGGTGCAGGCTCCTGAAGCAAACACAAGCAAAGGGGCAACCTGTTCTATAAATTTACCACAATCACAAAATGATTCCAATAATCATTTGGCATCAAATTACGGCTTTACCATAAATGTTAATTTTAATATTAATAAGTATGTAGATTGTAAGGTTATTTATTGACTGTTTCAAATTGGTTTTCTAATAAAAACTAGAAAAATAAACCAAATATTTATCTTTTTATGATTTCTATAAGTCACTAGTGGGTTATAAGTCATAACTTACTAGTGACTTATGACTTATAACTCACTAGTGACTTATAGGCACATTATTTCTTTAAAACCAAAGAAATTATAGTATCATTATTTACAAGTGTTGGATAAATAATATTATTTGACTCTCATTTACCTAGGTATCAAATATTTTGGTAGAAGTAGAATGAATTCAAATAAATATGTACTACAACTATTTATTTGATGTAAAAAAACTAATAATAATTTCATATTAATATTACTAAAAATAAGAAAATTACTCACGTAGAGAAATACAAAATGGGTATAGTTATCTTCAAGTACTTTTGGAAATCGGTTTATATTATTCGATTTCACTTGGCTATAACTTATTCCAATATTATTTTTAAGTCATCAGTTAGTTAATTTGGATTTTTTTATATACTAACCAATGTGACCCCTACACTGGTAAACGGTTTCTTCAGCACCCACGTCCTGAACTTTGAAAATATCACCTTGTACCAATTAATTATAATGTTTACAACGTTCTACACGAAACACGGGTAATTTAGCCAATTGAATCAGACTTAATTACCGGTATTATCCGTGGGTTTGTCAAAATATTTGTTTATTAGCTATAAAACAATTACTTGTTTCGTTATAACGACTGTATAATTGCGAAACGAATTTATTTGTATATTCAAGTGCAAAAGCGACCAAGTTTTTTAGATTTTACACAAAATCTTCCTCTCAGGTATCTGCACAGAATGTTTTCTGCATCTGTCTATTTTGCTCACAGCGCCAACACTCGTTAATTATGCGGGAAGCATTCGAGGCTATGCATACAACACGAGCGATGTTGCTTCATTATGTGCCTGTAATCAAAGTTCACGTTCTTGCATGCAGTGAGAAATCGATACCAGGCTCTCCATGAATCCCAAAAGCGAATGCCATAAATGTATCGATAAGTCAAACATTGGATAACAAAAGAAAATATTCGTAAGATTATACGAAGGGAAGAGTAACAGATTGACAGAAAAATATTATTATTTTTAATCCATTTAAATGTACATATACCAGGTGATTCACAACTTATCCAAAAAAATTTGGGAATAAATGTGGCATGAAAAATGGAGTCAATATAGCAAAAAAAATTGTAAAATCCTTATAGTTTCCGAGAAAAAAATTATTGTTGTAGTACTTTCAACCTTTACATCGCTGGACAACTGAAGTATGTAGCGTCATTCACGTTATGCGCTTTACGCAATGCCCGTGGAGAGCCACGTGGCCCCAGCGATTCCGAATACTGAAATCCGATTTTACAATTAGTATTAACGTCGTTGCGATAGTGTTTACAATAGTTTTTGAGTAGTTAGCGTGAAAAATGGCTTACGCGTAGGTGTAGCAACTCGGAGTTGACGGATATCATTTTAATTTATGGTAAAGACAGAATGCTTTAACAGCTTCTCGTCTGTACGCAGAACAATTTCCCAAGGAGTGTCTCTATTAACAGTGTAGCGTATCATACAGGAGGCTCAATTATATCCGTGCCATCTATAGGATGTTCAAGCATTAATACCAATGGATTATCCTTTACGAATTAGATTTTGTGAATGGTTGCTGCAACAAAATGCTCAAAATCCCAGATTTACAGATGACGTGTTAGTTACAGATGAACTGTTCATAATAAATAGATAATTTTAGTTATAAAAAATGTATGTTTGTTGAAAAAAAAGTAATTCTTTTTTATTTTCCGAATTTTGAAATAAATTCTTTTTAAGTACAAAACGGACCTTAGCGAGTCCCTATTCACAACATCTAAACAGATTTTTACTATCGTTTTTGGTTTGTCTGTTATGGGCTCGAGACGCGAACTTTGGGACACCCTATACATGATGGTGTAAATGGACCTAAAACAGGTTAAAGACACACCGTCGTCGTGCATCAATATCGGACCTTTGCTGAAAACTTTTCTTTTGAAAGCTTGAGGATTTTCTAAAGTCCATAGGTATGTGTTATTATTATGGCTGTTATTTATGCCATTCTGTGTAAATATAGCGCCCCTCGAATGAAATTTTAATTTTGTTCATGCTAAAGAAATCATTGACAAAATGCAAGTGGCGGTTACAAATTTTGTACTTTTTGTTTATGAAATGGATGTAAAACTTATCTGTTTAAGGATCTCCAAACAAAATTATGTGATACATTAACAAGAGCAGCAATCGGCCTTGTACTAATTTGTGAATATTCATACGACCGGTAATTACCAATTCTAAACTTTCGCAGCCTTTGAAAAACATCTGAAAACACCCGACAAGATGGTTGTCGCTTGTTAGAGAATCTCCGATTGTATTCAATGCAAGCTTGTAATACGCTACCTCACAAAAGCCGACACAAAATTAGTATCTGCATATTCCCCCCTTAGAAAGATGCTTGTTTACAAAACAACCAAACCAACAAAGCAACTTCGGCGCCTAATGAACTTGAAAATAATTTTGTTCTATGACCTCACACATGACAAACATTTTTAATGATTTATTTCACGGCTTGCTTTTATTAAAGTTAAACATAGATCACATGCAGAAAATCTAATGCCATGGAAACAAAGCAGTACAACATACTTTATAAAGAGCAAAAAATTATGCAATATTATATTACACATACATAAAGAGACTTCATAAATGATTACAAGCCACGTAACGAGTAATTTTGTTTGAAACAGCAATATTATTTCCTTTTGGTAAAATAAAAAATAATTACCACAATAAGATGATGGTTACGTCAAAACACAACATTCTGTTCTACCAGCTGGCGATTGGTGTAATTTTTCACATTTTATCCCTCCAATCGGTGATCTCTCAATCGTAGACACATCGGTTTGTCATTGTTCATTCTAAATGAATCATTAATATTGACGAAATGTTTAGTTGATACTCCAGTCGAGTTAAACAAAAAAAGGGCTTAACCGGGAAAATTAGGGACCACAATTTTATTGTTCTAACCTTTAGGCGGGGTCAATAGTAGTGTAAATTCGGAATCGCGACTGAATTCCACCCCTGCGTCAGCCGCCATCTTGAATTTAAGGAAAAATCGTTTTTGCTCAATATCTCGGCCATTTTCAACTTTACAACAAAAATGGTATGGACTTAAGTTGTTGCAAATGCGATTTCCTACAACTGCTTTTATTACAAATTTTATCGTGCGGTCGATATTTTTCAAGTTAAGGGGGAAAATAGTGACAAAGTAATTATTGAATTATCTCGTTTGTTATTGACTATACGACATAAATGTACATAAACAAAGTTGGAAAGAATTATATTTTCTACAATTTTGATCACTGATTTTTTTGCTACTACCAACATTTAAGGTCCTACGCTTGCGGAGACGTCAGGCCTATGGAATGTTGATCCCTTGAGTTTAGTCAGGCTTGCCATAGGCGTAGGACCTTAAATTTTGGTAGTAGCGAAAAAATCAAAGGGATCAAAATTGTAGAAAATATTATTCTTTCCAACTTTATTTATGTATATTTATGTCATAAAGTCAATAACAAACGAGATAATTCAATAATTATACTTTGTCACTATTTTCCCCCTTAACTTGAAAAATATCGATCGCACGATAAAATTTATAATAAAAGAAGTTGTAGGAAATCGCATTTGCAACAACTTAAATCCTTACCATTTTTGTTGTTGAAACTGGCCGAGATATTGAGCAAAAACGGTTTTTCCTTAAATTCAAGATGGCGGCTGACGCAGGGGTGGAATTCAGTCGCGATTCTGAATTTACACTACTATTGACTATTGTAAAGGTTAGAACAATAAAATTGTGGTCCCTAATTTTTTACCGGTTAAAAGACAACCGACTGGGCTATGACTGCGATCATGTAGCTTGTAATCATTTGTTATTAATTTATGAGTAAACAAAATGCAATTCCTGTAAAGTATAACATATACACCTATATTTAATTTTGTTAATTACGTTACTTGATTTATTCGTAGGGAATCCTTAAGGATAAGTTTTCCTGTGCATAATAAAACGGCGCGAACGTGTTAGTTACCACAAAATTAATTATACTCGTAATTCTCAGGATTCTGCTTATGCTATTAATAACATTCTTAAATGATACGTTGGCGTCGGTGCTACTTCCAATTAACTTTTAAAATTAATTACGTACAACGTTACATGGCGCGAGCAGGGGGAGATTTATCTCGAAATATCAGAAATTGTTATCTGAGAAGAAAATTAGTGCCGTGAAAATTTGTCTCATTTTTGTTGCTGCTTTGCTTTTCAATATAATTTGTTGGTACAAGTGGTACACGGTAGTAAATTAATTTAACATGTTTTTCAAACTGTAATATCCAAAAATGTTCTTGCTCGAAGAAATCTAATAATGCAAGGCATTACCATTTAATTGTTGAATCGAAAACTGGGAAGAACTCGCTGCACCAACTGCGTAAACATAGATTTTCAATTATTTGTTGGGAAATTTCAATAGCAGAACTAGTTCAATCAATTCATTTAATCGTCACTATCGCTTGGAAAAGTTTTAATACTTCGTTTTCAGATCCATTTGGTTTAATCATAAATTGTGTTCGAACAGATTCATAAATTCTTACCGGAAATTAATAGCAAATTTCTCAAGATACTCGTACCTATATAAAACTGCATTTATTGAAAAAGTATTCATTGTAATGGGTATACGGTGTGTTTGCCTAAAGCTGTTGTTTTTTGCTAGAAAAATTAAGAAATTAAAACAGTTAAAATCAAAAGGGTCCTAATAGCAGGTCCGTCCCCACCAGTACCTAGCCCGAGAGCAACTTTAAATAGAAACATGGTTGTTGACATAGTTATAGTTGATAATTTTGACCATTGTCAAAGAAATAAAGAGCTGTATACAACTAGAACAATTCAGAAAAAAATTCTGTAATTTATTTAAATATTTTACTGTCCAAACCCTAAAGAGATATAGTTATTTATGATATTATTTGCTTCCAGTCGACAGCGTATATATCTTATTCACAACATTACTATTACTAACTTCTTTGCTAATTCTTTGGATAAGAATGGGCAAGCGGTTGTTATATACAGAGTGTTAATGTCGAATATTTTTGCCACATGTCCGTTATGTCAAAATGAGGTAAATTCACGGATTTGTGTTGAATAAAATGTAATTTTACAATTTGACTTACCTCAACATTGCAAGGAACCACCTTTTGAGAACTGCTGATTTTCATAGAAGATGTTCGATGTACCCACCATTTGCTTGCATACAAGCTTCAGAGCGACGTATCCAATTCGCTCGCACGTGTTGCAACATTGCCACGTCCTCTCGAATCGTATTACAATCGGCAAAGGGGTGAGGTCCGGGGACCAGGAGGGCCATCTAACTAGGCTGACGTGGCCTATCCAGCGATCGGGAAAAGTAATGTTTAGAAAGTCGCGCACCCTCGGAACAAAGTGAGCGGGTGCTCCATCAATCAGTAACCACATATTTTGCCAAACATTTAATGGCATACCTTCCAATAACTCCGGCAAGCGATTTTACAAAAAAATCTAAATATGAAGCACCGTCTACGCGTCTAAGTAATTGAAAAGGTCCTATTAAAGTGCCATTAACGATACCGGCCCACATATTCACTGAAAAATGTTGCTGAAATGCACCGCGACGTATTTCGTGAGGATTTTCGATAGTCCAGTGTTGTGGACATTACGTACAATATTTCGACTGAAACATGCTTCATCTGTAATAAGTAATTAAGCAGTATATTGAGGGTTTCTTGCATTCACGATATCTTGCACGGTACACTTGACAAGCTTTGTGGGCATTTTCGTTTGCTTCGCCACAAATTATAAGCATATCATAATATTCGCGATTGTTAAAATGCGCCATTTTTTAAAAGAAAACGGGAAATACGGCTATTAAATGTAATCTCTAAAAACAGCACAGCAATCACTACAACAATGTATTACATACTGACTTTCGAATACAATCATAAGAAACTTACAAAGTCGTAAAAAGAGTTACAGAATTTTTTATAAGTACTGGCCGCGATAAAATACATGTATTTCAGCAGTTCCAAAACAGATTTAAACACATTTTTAATTAGCTTTTTTCTCTATGAACTTAAACTTCCGATACAGATTTGTGACATCAGTTAACTCAGTTTTTGCTCCTCTATTTTTTTTTTTTTTTCATTAACAACCTTATACAGACTTATGGAAATCCTCTGACGAGCTCGATCACGGGCTATTGTTACATAAATTATTTAACTTAGGATTAACATTATATTTTCTTAATTTTTTTAAATCTTATACAAAAGAATTCTAAATGTTCAATATCGGAACTATACATCAATTGACGTGTTGGCGAGATCCGGAGTTCCGCAGGGATCGGTACTTGTAACTCTCTTATTTATTATATTTATAAATGATATATTTAAAGACGTTCAGACACATACCCTCGTATATGCTGACGGTCTGAAACTACTTGCATCTGTTCATACATTTTAAGGTTGTTATCATTTACAACAGAATTTGTCGAAAATAAATATATGATGCCAAAATAGTAAGTTGCCATTAAATATCTCCAAGTCATCTTTATCAGTTTTACAAAAAAAGTTGATATTCAGTTTGAATATAAATAATTTTGAATAATAATATAAATAATATTATTTCAAACAGATGCACGCAACTTAAAGATCTGGGTGTTATATTTGATGCAAAATTGACTTTTGTTCCCCATATTAGGTATATTATGTATATTTAACGCTTACAACAATTACACTTTAATGGATTTTTCATGCCAAAGTTAGAATATGCATCGGTTATCTGGAATCCTCAATACCAGGTTCTCATTTCTAACTTGGAAAAGGAAAGTTTGTCAAATATCTTATTTCCGAATTGATCATACTTATAATTAATTTTTAATATTTTATTCATCTTTAATTATTTTGTGTTCATTTTCTAGTTATATTTTTCAATTATTATGCTTATTCATGCAATCTTTTATTTTTTCTCCTACCCTTTAATTGAATTGAAAAAATAAAAAAAATACTAAGTAACCTGTAACAGATGTACGTATACACTGATTATGGTTTCCGTCACATCAAATCCGGAATAAAACGTTTGGAATTAATATTGCACTCAGTAATGAAGCTCGCATTTGTTCAACTAGAAGTAATGTTGTCAAACAGCGCAATGATTGCATGTGGAAAGACTCATCGAATTGGAGTAGATGCAGAATGCGGCGACATGAGTAGATACATATTAATGTCTGCAATAATTAGGATAAATCTAAGCCAATAATCACTTACGCCGCAAGAAAATTAATCTAACAATGCATTTTGAACACATAACACTACATAATATCCTCCCGGATTGCTGTCTCTGTTAATACTGCATTAGTTGGTTCATTCTATTCTCAGATTAAAAGGGAAGTATCTGCTGTTTCCGGAAGAGAGCTTAGCGAGTGTTTATCACAATCAACTTTAAGCAGTTGCAAGAGAAACTCTAATACCCTTTATGAGACCTGTTTCACAATTTGTTTTACTTAAAATAAAGTGGAAGATCAACTTTGCAAGAACAAGGAACAAAATTGTACATTTTTCGAGGTTGTGCTGTAAATAACAAAAACAAAGTTTCCAAGTTGGCTTTGGTTTTAGTTCATTTTTTTTAAAACTGCGGTATCCTAACCCCCTGACATTATGGAGACCCAACACATACGCGATAAAATATGTGCGACGCGACGAGAAACTAAATAAAAAGTAAATTATTGCGCAATATTTGTTTTAGGGGAGCAAGACGGCAAGAAAGTTCGCGACGTTTTGACGAGGGTACGGCAATTTTTCTTCGGAGATCACCAGAATAACTCTAAATCGCGGAGACCGTGAGGGAATAGTCAACAAGTAAAAATAGCCCTGTTCTAAGGATGCGATAAATGAATTGCTCTCAATTATTAAATGGTACAAGTTTTTGCTATAATGTACAGAGAATCTGCGGCATAAGCGCCATTCGTTCGATATGTAACAGTTTTTCACGATATAAGTTCATCCATTTTGAAAATAATTAAGAAGCCCTAAGTTTTTGGCACCATAGTACACTGTAAAAAAATTGGTGTGAGTGAAAGCAATAAAGGTTCGAAGTGAAATTATTGCGTACATTTTCACTCAATATTGAGCATTTTGATCATTTTACTCATTTGTGATTATATTTAATCTAAAACTGAGTACTTTTACTCAAATATAGGTACTGCTTAAATAAATTCTTCATGTAAACTCGTATTTGGTGCACTTGCACCTAAATCAGAGTAAATGTCCTCATTCCTAAGTGATCCCACTCTTCTTCATATCCAGATGCATTGTCTTTGTCTGTTCCCATCGTCTCATTAGGTTATCTCGTGACCGTGGCGTGGTGGATGGCGTATGGTGTGCTTTGGAGTTGGACAAGTATCGGTTTATCTGGTTATTCTAGTGAAAATTGTATTTAATTACAATAATTAAAGACAATATATTAATTTTCGATTAATATTTGGTTAAATAAACGGATAGTTAAATTGTTATCTATAATTACGTATTTGTAACGTACAATATAGGTTATGACAATTTATTTATCCAATCAGTGAACTAATCGAGACCTAAATTATTGTCTCTAAAACAAATCTGTGTTGAAACCACCATGACTATTTGGTGTTTATAACAATGATATTTAAATTAAAATTGAAAAAATATACATTTGTTCAGGGCCGAGATTATCAAGGGCTCTATGCTCTTGGGTCTCCAAGTAGTTCAGTAATTGTACACATTAGTATACCCAATTTCAAATAACATGGTTTTTACCCAAAAATTATNATTCATTCATTCATTCATTCATTCATTCATTCATTCATTCATTCATTCATTCATTCATTCATTCATTCATTCATTCATTCATTCATTCATTCATTCATTCATTCATTCATTCATTCATTCATTCATTCATTCATTCATTCATTCATTCATTCATTCATTCATTCATTCATTCATTCATTCATTCATTCATTCATTCATTCATTCATTCATTCATTCATTCATTCATTCATTCATTCATTCATTCATTCATTCATTCATTCATTCATTCATTCATTCATTCATTCATTCATTCATTCATTCATTCATTCATTCATTCATTCATTCATTCATTCATTCATTCATTCATTCATTCATTCATTCATTCATTCATTCATTCATTCATTCATTCATTCATTCATTCATTCATTCATTCATTCATTCATTCATTCATTCATTCATTCATTCATTCATTCATTCATTCATTCATTCATTCATTCATTCATTCATTCATTCATTCATTCATTCATTCATTCATTCATTCATTCATTCATTCATTCATTCATTCATTCATTCATTCATTCATTCATTCATTCATTCATTCATTCATTCATTCATTCATTCATTCATTCATTCATTCATTCATTCATTCATTCATTCATTCATTCATTCATTCATTCATTCATTCATTCATTCATTCATTCATTCATTCATTCATTCATTCATTCATTCATTCATTCATTCATTCATTCATTCATTCATTCATTCATTCATTCATTCATTCATTCATTCATTCATTCATTCATTCATTCATTCATTCATTCATTCATTCATTCATTCATTCATTCATTCATTCATTCATTCATTCATTCATTCATTCATTCATTCATTCATTCATTCATTCATTCATTCATTCATTCATTCATTCATTCATTCATTCATTCATTCATTCATTCATTCATTCATTCATTCATTCATTCATTCATTCATTCATTCATTCATTCATTCATTCATTCATTCATTCATTCATTCATTCATTCATTCATTCATTCATTCATTCATTCATTCATTCATTCATTCATTCATTCATTCATTCATTCATTCATTCATTCATTCATTCATTCATTCATTCATTCATTCATTCATTCATTCATTCATTCATTCATTCATTCATTCATTCATTCATTCATTCATTCATTCATTCATTCATTCATTCATTCATTCATTCATTCATTCATTCATTCATTCATTCATTCATTCATTCATTCATTCATTCATTCATTCATTCATTCATTCATTCATTCATTCATTCATTCATTCATTCATTCATTCATTTATTTATTTATTTATTTATTTAAGAAGTCCTTGCTTCACAGTATTAATCCAATTACAAAGCAAGATGACAAGAAAATACAAGAAAAAGCACAAATACATCCCACATAAGTTAACAAAACAAGAAAATGGCAATAAAAAAAGTTGAACAACACAGATTATGATGAAAAAAAAGAAAATGCATGTTTTCAATGAATCAATGCTCTGGAAACGGCTGGCAGAGTACTGCTAAAAATATCAAAATTTAATTGACTGTAACATACATCATAGATTAAATATAACGGAAAGAATTTTAAAGCGTTCGTTCTCGGTGTAAGTAAATAAAACACATTAAAATGCGTTTGGATTGTTCTTGGTACATACAAATTTAATCTTGATAAAATATCAGGAATTAGTATAAAGTATTCTCTGCGATTTTTTAATGAAGAGCTGTTAAACCTCCTTAGCAATTCATCATGTGAAAAATCCTGCTCGGAATAAAAACCAACACTTTTATATGTCAAATATTTTAAAAACTTCCGCTGTATTTCCTCCAAGTTGTTAGCGTAGACATAATAGCTCGAAGCCCAAACAACTGCCGCATATTCCAATTTAGATCTAACATATGATGTGTAAAGTATCTTAATTACATCACAATTTGAGAAATCACGTGTACATCGTACAATAAAACCAAATGATTTTAATGCCTCAGAAATAACAGTATTTATGTGATGAGAAAAAGATAGTTTTGTGTCAAATACGACACCTAGATCTCTAAACATATCTACTCTAGAAATACGATTGCCATTCAGGGAATAGTGATACACAGTTGGTAGTAAATGACATACTATTGCATGTTTAAATGAAGCCCGTTTGATGTATACCATTCACCAATCACCTCCAGATTCTTTTGAAGTTCAATACAGTCCTGTATACATTCGACCCTTTTATACAATTTTACGTCGTCAGCGTATAACAAAAATTTTGCATTAAGTTTATGTCCTATGTCATTAATAAAAATATTGAATAGCAGTGGACCTAACACGGAACTTTGTAGCACACCTGATACTGCAACATCGAGTTGATTTAAAGCCACGAATTAAGATAAGTCTTAAATAACGCAATTAAGTCATTAGAGAGACCAAAATGTGAAAGTGTATTGAGCAAAAGATGGTGATATAAGCGGTCGAATGCTTTTGTGAAATCAAGATATATAACATCACTTTGATGACCATTATCTATTGATTCAGCAGGTTTGAGTAAAACTCACTCATTTCTGATGCAATAATTTCACTCAGTTATACTAATAGAGTGAATATTTCACCCAATCGAGATTAGACAGAAATTGATACATTACTGAGTAAAATTGAGTGAAATTTGAATGATTTTTTTTTACAGTGTACGCATAACACAACACAATTTTAGAGTTGTTTCAAAATCTTATGAGCTTTGACCTTCATATGTGCAGAAACATAATTCCGACCGTCGCCGTCGCCTAAATTATTCTACGTCCTAAAAACATTACATCTATTATTCACAGTCTATCTCGAGCTCTCGTAGGGTAAACAAGCCTTTGATCCGATTGCAAATATCATAATAAAATGCCCTATTCTTTATTATGTATTTTAATTTAAGCAATAAAAATATATATAATGAACGTTCGCCAGCTGACTTTATTGATGCCCGAGAGTCTTAGTTCTTTTCTGGTTGTAATGAGGCACGTGGTCAATGTTTTCACAACGTGCTTATTAGAAGAATTATGCGGATACGCCACGCTTTTCGCGCATTTCGCGGCTCATGAGATATTGAAACTATTCTAACTATTACTGTTATATTATTTTGTAATCTTTGATCTTGAATTTCCAAATATTCCAAATGAAATATATTTTTCTCGAAATCGATAAGTTTGAACTTAAGTTATGTAGACCTTTGCTTTATTTATTTTATCCTATTCTCTCACGTATAGTACTTATACTGCGGATACCCTGTAGATTTAATACTTTGTTTAATTTTTGAACGCTATAACAATCAATCACTACGCACATAGGGCACTTCGATAGTTCCCATAATTTGGGCCACGTTAATGCGTCGGAGAATTAAGACCGTTTGTTAAAACCAAGTTGATTATTTTGGGAATGTACGTGCCTCCTCGACAAATTATTCGAAATCGATACCATTACCCCCCGAGCAAAGTTTGCCCAACTTTGCAGTAGCACTATTAAGCGCGGCTTTATTCTAAGGCTCTGCCCGTCTCCTCCGAAGCAGAGCCGATGGTGTGAAACCGAGCAATAACAAAAAGATCCAAACGGATCAAATGGGATGACGATGACGTCTACAAATGTTATCTTGTCCACGCTATTTGTTTCCGTGCCTAGTGGAAGTATGAAAAACGAATACGTAAGTGGAACAGACGAGACAATGAGGCGACGTATTACAAAGGCTGGCAATAGCTTTATATTCCATTAATTAACGAGAACGTTTTAACAAAATAAAGATTCTTGCTTTGTCCGAGTCTTGATTGACCCCGGGTCAACACTGACGCGAACGTTGTTGGTTAATTATATTTAAATTTTAAAAAGAAACGCAGAATTTCATATGAGGGAGGAAAAAGATTTTATTAATTAAAAAGTTGGCAAAATTTTGACATGTTTTTAAAGGGTAGAGACGATATGTGACAGATATGTCCTGCGCGACTTGGCATACTTGACTTCTTTTAAGAAAATTGTGTATCACGCTTTCGCATACTTGCGGTTGAATTTCGTTGATGGCTCCCCGAATTTCTACCTTGAATTAAAGAATGGTATTCATTTGAGCAGAATAAACTTTGGACTTTACGAATCGACACAGGAAAAAGTCGCATGGGATAAGATCGCATGATCTCGATAGCCAAATCACTTCATTGTTACGTGAGAAGAGTCGTCCATTAAACTGGTGCCGTAACAAGTGAATAGTTTCAAGTGCTGTATGCTATGTGGCACCATCCTGGTGGAACCACCTGTCATCCAAATTCATGCCATCCAAACGAGGCCACAAAAAGTTCAATAGCATCTCTCAATATCGTTCTCCATTGAGAGTCACTGTGTTGCCAGCCTCATTTTCAAAAAAGAACGTGCCAATTTACACCACCAGCGTAAAATCCACACCACACTGTCACTTTTTGGGTATACAGTGGTGGCTCTTGAAGGACCCGAGTATTGTCTATGCCCCAAATTCGACAATTTTGCTTGTACCCACTAAGATGAAAAAGCGATAATTTTCTCAGCGAAATCAATGTCCACTTGTTGGTTCAACGAATTTCCGGTGCATTAAATGGTCATCTGGTTTCAATTCCTGGGTTAGCTGAATCTTAAATGGATACAAATATTTTGCTTGAAATGTTTAATTTCAGTGACCGACGGCCGCTACACTATCATTCACAGTAGTAATATTTTCAGCTGAACGACCAGTACGAGGCCGACCTGTTTTTTATTGTCTGCAACCTAACCCGCTTTTTTTTACTAATTTTTTCACAGTTGCTTCATTCGGGGTGATCCTTCTACTGAAAATTCAACGTGGTTTGCGCACAATCTCAGCTACACACTCTCCGTGCCTGTTTTACAATCGTCACTCTCTCATCCGTCGAATAGTGCTCAATTTTGTCTAGTGAAACGTATGTTAAAGTGCTAAATGAGTGTAAGCAAAGTAAGAAATGACGCATATTCTGGTAAAAACTTTTTAATTTTTTGTTTGGAAATTCTCTGAAGAGGATTAGATTTTGAAAATAGTCTTCTGTATCTAATAAACTCAAAACCAACAGCTAATTCTTTTGTCACTGAAATATTCTTTTTCTTTTTTTGCATAAAGTTAAATAAAATAATTGTCTGTAAGAGTTCAAAAGCAGCTTTTGTTTACTTTTTGGACATACCCAAATTGATCAATAGAACGTGGGGCTCCATGTTCTCCAAATTTGAATCCGTTAGATTATTTTGAGACTATTTATAATAACGGAATTAAATATTTACCATTTGTTTTAATTAAAGGAATACTAAATGTAAAAAAAAATGTAATTTCAAAAAACATGAAATTGAAAATTGAAACATGAAAAACATGAGTCTATTCTGATTGGATATAGTTAGTTTTATTTATTTTATACTCTTCAAAGTTTTTACAGGAGAATTGAAATAAGTAGGTTTATTTAACCCCTTTGAAAGTGTGTGAACTGATCTACGTTATTAAACTATTTGTAACTTTGTAGGGTGTCCTGCAATCGCCAAACTTATGTGAAAGACACCCCTTAAATGCATTTATTCACGAAACACGCTGAAAAAACAAAAACTGATTCGAATGCACGAATTTCCACCTAATATGTTTCTAAACTTTCCATTTACAGCTCCATTTCCACAATGTAATTGCGGAAGTGTGACTAAGGAAAATTAGTATTCCTGTACAACTTATGCACTGATGAAAAAGCTATTGGTTTAAGTAGGGGAACCACCCTTAACATCTGACACAGACCTTTTAACTGAATTAATACCTACGGCTATTCATTCTCGGCCCTGTTTACTTCCTCTTGCTCCTTCCAAGGCTCATTAACTTGTCTTACGAGGCGTTCCCATTTTATTTCTTGTTAAATAACATGTTTTATTCGGCAGAAGTGAATATAACTTGATTTATTGAAACGAGGAAGTAAATCCAGACAGGAATTTCACAGTCTGATACAGTCTTTACACAAAACATTCCCCCATTAAATACAGAGTATCGTCAAGGTGGGGTTTTCTTTTTAGTATTTCATTATACCAACAACATGATTTCTTTTGTGGTTATAGTCCGTGGTGTCCAATTTGCTTCAAGCTTTAAACGTCTGGACAGAATATATTTTGTTGAACCCCTGGATACCATTTATTTGGATTCGCGTGGATCAGTTGTTTCTAATAAAGTTTCATTATAGCTACATATTAGTTACAATTATTTACAGTGGCAGTTGGTAATCGCCACTCTGAGAAACGAGATGTTTCAAGTAGTGTGCCCCAAGGTTCAGCACTGGATTCTATCTTGTTTAGTTTGTATATCTGATCTTGCAAAGATGCATCTAGATGGCTTTTCTATGCCAATGACTTAAAGCTCTCTTCATCATCTTTGATTACTTGAAATAGTTATTACCTCTTAATTAGGTACTCTAAATGCTGTGTGACGCATATGTTCAAAAACAACCCTAAATTAAATTATACAATTGAAATTCATAACCTAAATACTGCGTCACAGTAAAACCTTTATATTACCAACACAGAATCATTGTCGTGGATCGCTCAGTATGCAAAATCATAATAAAATGTAAATAGGTAGCTTATACGATTCGTACATCTTTCCAAGATCTTAATACGAATATTTACGATATGTATATTTGAAGAACAGTCTTCCACAAGACGTTTTGTCCAAATTTCTAAATTTTCAAGAATTGGGAAAGTTTACATTGCAGAAATGAGACATCAGATATGATAGTTTTTAATATCAAGAAATATTTAAAAAATACATCAATAAAAATGAGAAGACTTGAAAATATATATTTTTATCCAAAGTACTAAAAAAATAATAGAGCATAGCATAAATGTAATTTGTTTGTCCGAAATGAACAAAATGCTTTGTGTTTGGGAAAAATGTGGACAAAGTTCATTTTGAATGGCTAAGAAAACTAAGTTTGAACGAACTGATAGTTTATTGATAGTATAACAAATGAATCAAAACAAAATTAGTGTGTAATGGAAATAAAATGAAACCTAAAAGTTATTATAATTTAACACTGTCATCTTCCGTATGACATACCTTCGTCATCTCCATCTGAATCAAGAATTTCCTGGATAATTTCTTCATTATCTGGCAAGATCGAAGCCATTCATGACAGTTCAGGGTCATTGCGCCAATTTTCTGTGGATAATTCTTTGAACAGTTTGGTTAAGCTTTCAATTTTCTTTCCTTTTATTTGTCGATTTAGATCTACTTCTAGCAAAGATATTCAATTTCTTTCCTATTTTCAATAAAGTTTGATAGTTTTCTACAGGGTCATCATTCCTATAAAACTGTTCCGTTTTGATAGCTATATTTCCACTTTATAAGGACTTTTGACGCTTTTTTAAGGACGACAGAGCTTCTTTCCTATCGAAAACTTTCCAATCTTATCCTATCTTCCGGACAGTGCCAAAGGAATATATCTCCCAGTACTATTCCGGTGACTTTATAATACTGTGAGCCCTCCACTCTTCCAAAAACATGATCGGCAGGAAAGTACGAATGGCCTCGTACATGTTGCCGGTGCATGTTTCTGTAGCCATATCATAAGCATGTATTATTTTTCTTCTTGCGACTACCTCTGTCGGTGTCACCTTCAACATGATCACAATCCATACTCATTTTATTTTCCACTTATTAAATTTGTTATTGTACAAAAAACAACTGATAATTAAATAATCAACTATCTTTGGACTACTTTCAACCATGAACATTCAAAACGACTTATATTAAGTTTATTTCTTAGTTATTTTCATTTTATTTTTGATAAAATTATAATTCTGTTGATTATTTTATTGCTGTTTTTAACAAGAGATTGAAGTAAATATAATTGAACAAAATTCTAACTATTTTCTTTCTTGTTTGATTAGAAAAAATATTAGTATAAACGTAAACATCAATCGGTTATTACATATGCTTTATTAGACTATGTAATATAACAGATAAGACTCATAACATAGAAAAATTATCTATTAGGTACTTTTTTAAAGGGAATATTGTAACTCTGCGACTATTTCAAAAACGAAATCTGTCTCAAAAGTTATTTATCTTAACAGACGTTTAATATCTTCAGAATTAATGTATCTCTAGTAAGATTTATTGAGGACTAGTTTGACAGGGTGACAAATTCGGTACAATAGTTTTACAGGAACCGATTTATTTTTCTTGAAAGGAGTTTCAGACTATCGATATATATTTTGCACAGCTCTATTAGTCGGTGTCAGCTGCGCAACTTTAGACAGTCTCATCTAGCGAGTTGATATAGATCATTGTTTCACCTTACAACAGTAGCGCATCTGAAGATCGTATCAAACTTTATGCTTTAAGTTTTCCTAACTTTTTAGATTTTTTTAAACTGTTTGTAATTTCTTTGCACCTATATTGATCTGAGGAATTAATTTTAACAAAAATCCTAAAAGGATTGAAACAAAAGACAATATAATTCTATATTGTGCTTGCGGTGTATACATCTCAGTAAGCTTAGCAAACAGGTTATCTGTTTGTTTAAATTTTCCAAGGTGATGTAGCGGTGGGTAGGTAGTCTATATTTACACAATCAGACCTCGTGTGAGTATTCGCAAGACTAGCACCTTATACTTACATCCACACCTACGTAGTCTTTCTTTCAAGAAAGTCAACATAAGTTGTATCATCAATCAAAACTGAAAACTCACAATGGAAGTTTATTTAAAAAAGCGATCCGAGTAGTACAAGGTGTCTCATACCCGAGAGTATGAGCCTACTGTGAGGATACAAAAAATTTCTCCATTTTCAATTGAAAGTATTATCTTTGGGATTTGACAGTAGTAGTCGTTGGAAAATAATTGAATGTTCGTTGTTTAAAGTGCATGAGTGTCATTTTAATAGCAATCTAAACATAAAAAATAAGATACTACCGTTTAGCTACAAACTGACATCAAAATTTTCATCACTCTCAACAAAATATCGATGTATTTAAATGAAGTCTAGGCAAATCAAGTTGGCTGGCTTCAAATTATGTGAATTTTGACTACTACAAGTAAACAATTAAACTAAACAAATAATAATTAAACACCTACATCATAACTGTATTACAATCAAGTTGAGAGAGATACAGAGCATTTAAAAGTTCCTGAAAAGAAATTAAAATTGAACTCAAAGATTGTCACGTTTACTTTTTTTTTCAGGAGCAATAATTTATTCAATTACTATTACTCTTTCCTGCTGTAGGATCAATATTCATGTTTACCTATACACAAAAAAAATTAATCTTGATTGAACAAATCTGCCTCACTTCATATTTTCTTCTAAATCTTATAAACGTTGCCATTCCGTTCCTGGAAACTAAAAAATTACCATCTATTTAGATTAAGCGATTACCCTCAATCCCCTTAACCCGAGATTCAGAGATACAATTTTATTACGGGATTGTTTTCGAACTGATGTGCACCTAACTATCCGTAAAACGGATTTCTCTCTCTCCCCAGTCTGATTTCGTGGTACCCGACAATGAAATGCCTACCTGCTTAACTCAGTTATGTGAGAGCTGAGGACCGACCCATCTGATAAAATAATTACTTCGACCCAACGATAATAACAATCCATTCTCCTCCATCCAGAATTCGACTGTATCTACAAAGTTTGTCTTGGCTAACACGTCTACATCAATCATTTTGAATATTCTCAATCAACTGGATGGAATGGCGGAGCTGACCCAATAGATATGAAATAGTTTGGACTGTTAATAACAATAGTATTATGGTGTACCCCTTTCGATTTTCCGAAACAATTGGTAAATATCATAAATTATACATTCTGTCAAAAAAGTATCCGGAATTTGTCAATAAAACACAATATATTCAATTAATCTCAAAATTTATTTTGTCTCCTTCAAAATAGGCTCCATTTGAAGCAATACACTTTTTCAGTCATCAAAGCACTACTCTCTTGAATACTCTCTTTCAAACGCGCCATAACGCTCAGGTAGTACTCTTTATTGACTGTTTCTTCATCCGTAAGGAATTCTGTGTGGGCAACACAGTTAATATGAATATGAATCAAAAAATAAATTTAAATCTACTTTACGCGGAATTTTTAATGACAATTTGGACACTTTTTTGACAGAATTTTATATTTACTAACTTTTAACCCATGGAATCGTTTAACAAATTGTCACAATTCACTGTATTTGTGTATCTTTTTAAGATTGCAATGATTTGACCAATTTATGGAAGCTATGAAAATTTACATAATTTATGTATTATTAATGATAATAATAAAAGTCTTTATTTAAGATACAGAAAAAAATAAAATTAACAATTAGGCATTGTGGTTGGCGCCGTTCAGCTACGCTGCTCTTCCACGTAACCAACAATGAACAAATAAGAACAAATGTAAAGTCAATATAAACCATATAGGTTAGTACATAAATAGAACAAACACTAGCATACATAGTGCATAAAGAACATACAAAAAGTGGAATTAATATAATAAAATGTAATATGACAAATACACATTGTAAATTAT
This sequence comes from Anoplophora glabripennis, assembly GCF_000390285.2. Classification (NCBI taxonomy): domain Eukaryota; kingdom Metazoa; phylum Arthropoda; class Insecta; order Coleoptera; family Cerambycidae; genus Anoplophora; species Anoplophora glabripennis. The sequence goes on along the minus strand of NW_019416229.1, from coordinate 945,899 downwards.
AAAAGACTAGAACGAGGTGAAAATAAGAGGCTTTTGATATGTTTTTTGAAAGTAAATACGGAGGGCGCATTTTTTATATAAGTAGGCAAGGAGTTGTACATTTTGACAGCATTGTATAGAAAAGAATGTTCATATTGCGCAGCACTATGTTTAGGGACTTCATACCAACACCAATGTCGAGTAGAACGAGAATGAATATCGGTACTCTTTTTCAATTTATCAAATACATATTTTGGAGTCATAAATGTATTAATCTTGTAAACTAAAGTTGCTAAATGTGAGGTAAATCTTTGGTCTAAGGTTAACCATTACTGAAGAAAAAGAACTAGATATATGATCATATTTTCGTAATGCGCAAGATAATCGTACACAACAATTTTGAACTCTCTGAAGAGTAGCTTTATCGCTTGATAACAAAGCCGGCCAATATATTACATCACAAATATGCTAAATGTGAGAGAATGAAGGAGTCACATAATTTAATTTTAATAGATTTATCTAACACGACTTTACTTAGATAAAGCATTTTTAGGATACAGTATGACTTTTTTGTCCGCAGTCTATCATCAATGCGTAAGTCTAAACTCTTAACTTGTTTTACAAACGTTAATACTTTATTACACAAAATAATATTGAAATTGGGGTCTTTTATAATATTTTCAGACTTATTTCCAAACATTATCATTTCGGTTTTATTATCTACAACTGCATCAGTAAATTGATCATGAATTATATTTGTTTGGAGAATGTTATTGACAAGAAATGCATTAAATGCGAAAATTATTTTTGTTTTTACACTTAGTTAAATTTAATTTTTTAAAGTTCTCCAGAAGGTGTCTGGTTCTTGTTTAAATTTATAAAAAAGCCTTCTTTTCAGATCTGATGGCATTATTAACAAAATTACGTATTTCTTTATATTCATTAAACGATTCCTGAGTAAGAGCAGATTTATATCTTTTATATGCAGCATTTTTAAGTTTAATCATCAATTTTAGATTAGGTGTTAACCAGGGAGCGGAGGCTTTAGTAATTCTCATCGTTTTCTCAAGTACATGAAAATTAAAAACGTCAACGATATTTTTGATATTACATATTCTAAATAAGTTTATTGAACCGACTTAAAACAAATTTCAAAATCATACATCTCTAGCACGGTATCTATATTCCCTATGTTTAGCAATAATAACGATTATTACAGAAATTTTTAGTGTTTTTATTTTTCAAATCGCAGTATTTTCACATTTAAATGCAATTCTTCAGAATTAATGCAACAGCTTGAAATATTCATTCGTATTCAGTGACTCTTAAAGTTTGTTTCTCTATAGAGCTATAAAACTTGGTAGTAGTAAAGTAGTAGTAAAATTGTCGGACGATATTCCTATTTTATTCCACAGACCGGATAGAAGCATCTGTTATTAGATATACAGGAGTAACTTATAAATCAATGGAATATATTACTACCAACATTGTTTATAAGGATGTCCGAGTTTTTTTTCAAAAATTATAGACATAAATTCAAATTTCCTTTCATGAATCAGTAAACAATCATTTTATCTTCAGGCATATCCAAAGATATTTAACATAAAAAAGAAACTTCATAAATTTAAAATTAAGGCGATGTGAAAAAACTTATTACTGTGCGTTATAAATTAATGAAATTTCAAATGTGTAGGTTTTAGATAAAGCTGATTAAGTTTATGTACTCAAATTTAATTTGATTCTAAAAAAATCGCCGCAGGCCATAGATTGCCAACTGGATTATCGTAATTGGTTCAGCAAGTACATTTAAAAGGCCAATATATTTAAAAGAAAATTAATCAAGTGGCACGTAGTAAAAAATTTTAGAGGCGTGTCCTCGTTGTTAGTGGGACACACTGTATGCAGTACAAAAAAGTTACGGGATGATTGTACGCAAAAAAATATTGGTACAATTATGAAACTCCGAAAACTCAGTATTAAAGCTGTTATACAGGGTGTAAGAAGTTTGACTGCCATTACTTCAGCATGAGATAGAGTAATCTTAAATGAACAAAAAAGTTGGATATTACAGGGGCGTAAGATTAACAGTTTTCAAAATACAGCGAGTATTAATATTGGGGAGTTTCATCACAACGCCAACGTGACAACCTGCTGATGCACATCATGTGTACATGCGGCAGACTTATCCTACGGAAAAAATGTAAACAGCTCTTATTGTGAAACGTATTGTAAAATTCAAGACAATTGTTTTCCAGTTTTTAAATAAATAAAATAAAATGTATCAATTTTGTAGTACGAAGATAGTGTTGTGCTTAAATTTTAGTAATTATGAATCTCTTAAAACAAGACCTTAACGTTTTATCAAATTACGTATTTGAAAAATATATAATTAAAGTATCCAAAGATTCACGTTGTCCAAATAATCATACGTATTAAAAATAATTTAGGTACTTACCAAAAAGCAAAATTCAGTAATTTTTAAACGCTCAAGTACAAAACAAACTACTACATATGCTCAAAATGTCCACCACCATTTTCGATGCACGCACGACACCTTCGAATCCAATTTTTGCGCACTCGCTGGATAACACCTCAAGAAAAGGAAATAGTGGTACACAAAAAACACTCCGACATGGTCGAATCCAGATACCCACTGAATTGCGTATTGATGGTTGCTGGACACCTTAGTACCTCGTGTTAATAAACCGCCGCGTTGTTGTCACATAGTTTGATATGAAGTTTATCGAATTTTAAAATTACAATGCTAATTATTTTTTAGAATTAAGCATAAAGCAGTTCAAAAAGTTATAAACACTGTATTTTATGGTATTCTATGCACGCAGTTATGTCAATATTCCTTATTTAATCGAACTTTTGTACATCAAGTTGGAGATTTTGATAATTTTTTTATCGGAAATGGTTGAGTTTAGGACTCATGTCATATAAGGTTTTTTGTTTATTTTAATGTATTCTATCGTCTGTTAAAATTAAGACAGTCAAACTTCTAACACCTTGTACAGCCTCAAAATTATTTTTTTAATTAGATTTTTTTTCTTCGGTCTGTTATAAAATAATGTGTTCTAGTTGGGTTTTTGTTCATTCTAACAGGTTTAATGTAAGAAAAAACTATTGTACTTAACACCTTATGTGTCTAGCTTACAGTTGCGCTTTGTTCACAACAACCCATACTTGATGACAACATCAAAACCCTATTTACACAACGCATTTGATGCGTCCAAACTGGACCTTGGCTGTAATTCCACCACAATTAAAGCCTTTACAAACTTTCAACCGTTTGGAATTTGTCCTGCGAATTCACGATAACGCCACATAATAAAATAAAAATGGAACCCGCAGTGAGAAGCGAAATACTTCTATACGTGAAGCAAAACCAGTTACATTGGAAGATTGGTGAGAATTTTGTTTTCATTTTTATTCAATTTATTTATACAATAACGAACAAACCAGTACAAGAAAGATCTATAATATTTCCCCAGCAACTATTTAAAAAATATCCTACATCCTGTTGGTGCTTATCGTCGTGAAAATACAAGATGTCTCAATATTTCCAATTTCTCCATGTAATGTAAAATATTAGTAAATGTTAGTATACAAATGGGCATAATACAATAACCAAAATTATATAGTAGACAATAGCAGTACAGTACCAACTACGTAAAAACACAAATCTATATTATAAACTAATGCAAAAAATTAAAGGGTCAAAAGAATTTCCGAAATTTTCCGTGAATTTTGACAGACTGTATTTAGGAGAAAAATGGTGGTATCGGGCATTAAAAATAGCATTTTGAAGGTCTAAGATTATAGCTTTTAGATCTTTCGGTAGAATTTTTTTAAGAACTACGCTTATCATGCAATTCTAAGAAATAGCTCGACAAAAAAAAAATTTTTTTCCGAGTCCTCGGACTTGGAAAAATTTTTTTCATCTAAGCCATTGCATAGACCAGATAGCTTGTTTATTGAGCTTCAATTTCGATACGACCATTTTTCATCGAAATATCGAAGTTTTAATAGAAAAGGATCCTTTTGTCTTCAATCATCGATATCTCGGCGACAAATGGTCGTATAGAAAATTGAAGGGCAGTTTCGAAAACTGAAATAAATTTCCTATAATATGCTACCGCAACATTTCGGAAAAAAATTTTTTCATCTTTTACACGAATTTTAAAAAACAGGAAAAAAGGGTATGGTTTTTTAGAAAATTGACGGCTAAATTAAAAATATTCACGAAATGACTAATATTAAGCATAACTTTTACAGTTCGATATACCCAGAAGAACCCTGTGAAGTTTCATCTCGATCTAGCGAACCGTTTCCTTGTTTCAAACTATTGAAAAAAATTAAAGGGCCACGTTTTTTTGAATTTAAACACTTCATAATTATGATTAAAATGGAGAAAAAATTTTTTTTTTTAAGTTTCCCAAGAAGAAAGTCCAACGGCGTTAAATCGCATGATCGCATGGGCGGCCAATTCTAATTCGCATTTTCGATCCGATGGTACCTCCAGGCCAAAACAGTGACACGTTGTGGATGCATTTGCTTCTGAACAATTATTCATGGATTTCCTAAACCTCAAATGCGACAATTTTGTCGATTAACGAATCCATAGCTGAAGATGATTTTGATCGAAAAATCTGGATCCACTTGTTCCATAATCCATTCAACGAACTTTCTTCATTCTATGTAGTCAGTAGGCTTCAGTTAATTGTTGAGTCAATTGAACTTTGTAAGCATGCAGATCCTTGACCACGTTGCCGAATTGATTTTCTTGGAGTCTCAGCAACACTCTCACGAACTGAGAGATATTTTATATTAAACGACTTGTTGAAGGACGGCCAAAGTGTTTAAGATCACTAATTGATCTCCCTGATTTTTTCAATTATCTCTTCACAGTTGATGAACTGCCTCTAAAAACATTTTATAAATATCCTCGAAAAAGGATACTAGATCAAGCAATCAAGATTTGAACCCTGGAATAATCCAGAATTTGTAACATAGCTAAGTACGATTAATTAATATCACAATGGTTGTAAGTGAATTCTTCCATAAATAAATCAATGAAACTAACAAATTGTTGTTGAAATAAAAATTCGGTAATTTACAAAATAAAATACTGTAATACTGACGAAAGCATTTGAAAAATCTATATACTCCATTCTGCTTGTCTTTTATTATCGATGGCATACGCAACGTATTCTATCAATACAGTTAAGGATGGAAACTGATGCATCTCTGGTTGCCTAAATTATACCGAAAAATGGTAGAAAACAGCCATTTTTTTTTATTCCAATATAACTTTTTAAAGCAATGGAAGAAAGTAGTAAAATTTCATATCACATTTGGCAAAGTATAAATGAAGACAGTAAAGCAAAAATTAATCGGGATAGGTAAATAATTCGTGAGAAATTAATTTCTAAATATGAAGGTTTTTTGGACTTTTACAAAGAAACGATTATTTCTTCATAGTATTATAGAATTATGCAATTTTTTATATAGTTGTCTTTAAATAAATAAACTGATTAGACTTTATTTCATAGTTTGTTCATCACTTTATTATTTAAAAAGTTATATTGGAATAAAATTATTAAAAAATATTCATTCATGAATAGCATTATCTCCGACTTTTAATTCGCTTGATTTGTAATAGATGTCGCACTAGTAAAAATTTATTTATGAATGGACTCGGGTTATTTTTAACGAACAGCTGTTGTATGTGGTTAATTTGGTATAACCTGATTCTGAATTGGTAGTCATGGTTTCTGTTAATTGATACGTAAATATTTAAAGAATGTCATGATCATTTTAGATATATTTTTGTATAAAAGTATATAAGTAACAGTGCAAGTCCATACTATTATATAATTTTAGAAAATATGAAATATAAACAATTTTTAGTTTATTTAAAACCATAATTTATAATTAATATACCTATATTAGTATCTACGGTTAGTGGATAAGAGGGAAAACATTTTTATTTTCTATTCTACTAGAAAAAGTAATTCGTGACAAAAAATATTTTGCTTTTTAATTGAATATGTTTGTCATGAAAAACTGTAATTTATATATATACAGGGTGATCAGAAATTTAACAAAATTAATAACGTTGAAGAATAAACTGCTTTTGTTTTTGATAATATAAAAAAATGTTAATAAGAAAAGTTGTTCATAACGGAAAGTTATGTTATAATTACGATTTGTGAATAAAGCGGCTTACTTTGGTATAAACAGAAATGGAAAATATTATATTTTTAATAATTAATATTAAGTAATTCTTGATAAAAAAAATTTGCATATTAATATAAATAGAATTTTAATTGTGAATATACATAATAATGAGAAAATATAAAAAATATGTACGATATACTTATTTTGTCCAAAAAATGTGTAAAGAATTATGTACAAAAGGACGATTTGAGTCTAAATTTTTTTTATGAGAAATAGGTATTCAGTTCACTTCACTTGAAAAAATAGTTGTAGGTACTTTAATACCTCCAATATAAACAGAAATTCTGTGGAACAGTGTAGTTTAATAAATATGTAAATAAATGAAAGTAATAAAGAAATAAATAGAATAGGTACAGTAGAACAGGAAAAAATTTAAAAAATCATAAAATAAAATTATTTCTTTTTATTAATTTGAGCTTCTATAATATATTCTGGATCCATACATCTTTTTCCCTGTGGAATATTTTTGTATATTATTTCTGGTAGTATACAATTTTTATAAAATTGTTCCAAATTTGTTGCCATTGATTTTTTCCATAATTCTTCATCTTTCTTAATTTGTTCTACATAGAGCGGGTTGTTTTCACCACTATAGGTATATTACGAAATAACATATAGACTTCTTCCGGTTATATTTAACTGTCTCTGTATCTGAAAGTAAGAAAAGAATTTTACCAGATAATATTTGTTATAAACATAGATAATTATACATTTTTACCTATTATGCTTTTGATTTACCATAATGATATATCTAGTCATATATAGGGTGCCACAATAGTGCGATAAAGTTTAGTATAACTGCCTGTAGTAGTGATACGAAAAAAGTTACTTGCTCGGATTCACATTTTATTATTATTTCCATTATTCATTATTTTCAGACCGAATTAAACGTTCAGAAAATCTTGTTTTTGGCCTGAAGATTTTGCCCTATACAACTATAACTGAAAATAATTATAAACTTTGTCACACTATTGGAACAGCCTGTATGTGCATTGCAACGACAATATGTCATATTTATATTACGGCTAAGTAAGCGGAAAGTCCATTGTCGCATATGTAATTTTTATTTTCAAATAATCAAATACAATATACCTACATATTTATTTTTAATATCTATTATTTACTTGAATTTAGTACTAAGTACAACTATGCCTAGCAAATTGTAATACTTACTCTGTTAATGTTTTTTCCTTCATATAAAAAATAGTAAACTCCACAAATAAAATATTTCGCAGCCACAACGCAACAATAAAAGATAACAGCTCAAAGATCCATACAAGAAATAATTACATTCGCACCTACTCTGGTCCGAATCCATATAAGTACTAAAATGTAGAAAATAATATGAAATAAAACTTTTAGTTGGCTGCAAATATTATAAATTTGTACAACCACTTGCCATCCTCCTTTTTTGTAAATATGTACATAATAATATGTAGAAGATAGAAAATAGAAATATTTTCAGAACAAAAAACCGGCGGCCGCAAATTGGAGTTTTTATTATTTTATTACCCTTCTCTTTTCATATGCAATTATGAGATAGCAAGAGAGTGGGATGGACGTATAGGCCGGACAACTCATTATCGTGCACGTGTGCGTGCACCTGGCATTTTCTCGTTTTTTTTAGGTGTGTTTTGCCGGAATTTGAATGAATGAAATAATCGTACTATTTTTACTATAAACGTATTTCCTGCAGCGACATCTATATGAATATTGTAGTACTTTGTTAGATGAAACGGGACTTCAATTTCCGTTCTTAAGTCTGCCACCAACAAACCCATCTTGTAGAAACCTCATGTCGGAACACCTTGTACAATCCCTTCGTGTACATCCCTGGACACAATAACTGCAATTTATACAACTTTTTGCTCGGTTTGACTTCTGCGACGTGAATTTGGAGAACTGTTCGTAGTTATTATAGCAAACCGCAGGGGGTCTAGTCCAGGGCATAACCCCAAAAGTTACAGCTATTAGTTATCTCTTCTTCGCCTTGCGTTTTAGTCCCTTGCGTCATATGTGGTCAGCTGCGGGACGTCACTAGCCTTTCGACTGGCTTACTTCGTTAGGACGATCTAACTGACCTTTTCCGCAACCCAATGCAAGTTTTTTTCCAAGGATTTCAGAATGTCAGAGTTAAATTTATATTTCAGAGGGAAAAAGCTGAAACATCCATAAATGTTTCTCATAGTTCACGAGAATTTTTCTAAATATTTCATTTTGTATTTAGCTTTCCTCCCTGATACATTTCCAACGTTAAGTGTTTAAATTTTCCGTCTCACGGCTGGCGGGGATTCTGAAAATGAAATATATTCGTATTTCACTTCATAAGCCTGCGGCAGATGCATGTTGCAGCACTATTTATTCTTACCTTCAATTCCTCAGTTCTGCTAATACATTTCAGCTCACGTAAAGCTGAAATTATTTCTGATATAAATGGAACAGGCAGTATCTCGTCTCTGCTAATGGAAACTGTAAGAGATTTTGCAATTTCAACATTATTCTTATTTTTAAAATGGAAATACTTCCACAAACAAAACTGTATCAAATAACTAATCATTAGTAATCTGTATTATGCTAATAAGCGGCAATACGCGTTGTAGTATCACTCTATATTCACAATACACAATGCTACTGGCTGCTGTAGAAACACGTATCATACACCCGACCAAGCAAAGCGTCAAACTCACTAACATACGCACAAACGACAATGAAATACACGACCAACCAGTACGGCAGGCCAACAGGGCAGGCATTAGGTAGCCGCTAGATAGGTACGTATCGAATAAATTGATCGATGCGAATCAAAGTAAATGTCCTCATTACTGAGTGAATTTAATTGTATATTAATTTTGAGTAATTTGAATGGCGCCGTGAAGATGGCACCACTTACATATTGCTTCTGTAATCTCGACCACAGTTGATAGGGGCCCATTAGATGCTCCAGAAAAGCGTGATCGCCAGGAGAACAGGCCTTAGCCGGCGGCGGCGGGTCTCAGCTGGCGGGTCTCAGCCAGGACAGGAGGAGGCCCCGCGAAGTGATAATTTATGAGTAACGTATTTTTGCACTCAATATTTAGTTAATTAAAAATAAGTCTGAGCAAAAATTGACTCAATAATAGTTAAATTTAAATCATATTTGAGAAAAAGTCAACTCTAAATTGGTTTTATATAGTCAGAATAGAGTCAAAAGTCGCTCAATTGATAGTTATCAGTAACTTGGATTTGAGTAAAACTCACTCATTTCTGATGCAATAGTTCAGTTCAATAGTTAACTCGGTTGTACTCATACTAATAGAGTGAAAATTTCACTCAATCGGGTGTGGACAGAAATTGATACATTATTGAGTGGAATTAAGTGAAATTTGAGTGAAATGTTTTTACAGTGTAACATTATCGGTCTCTAATAATAAAGTAGTTCAAAATGTTTTTATAAAGTAGTTTTTGTAGATTAACTACTGTTTTACCAATACCTAGGTAAAATCATATTTCAAAATCTTGAAAATATACAGGGTCTGTAATTATTTATTTGTGTTACTTTCAGTTACTTTTTCATCTAATTGTAAATAGGTATTTCCGCTACATTGAAAAGTAATATTTTTTTTAATAAGTAACTCTTGTTTAAACCCACCCACATTGAAGAAAACATTTTTGGTGCCGCTGACTTCACCGATCACATCACATTAAGATGTCCAGTTTCCATGACGTTTCAATACGTTGTCACCATATCCATAAAATAATAATTATAATTGTATACATTTGACATTTTGATATGTATATTTATTAACCCAAACCCCAGGCACACTATCCTTTCATGTGAAGGAAATAAAAAATAAACGTAAGAATTTAGAAAACTAAATTACCTCACCTCATTTGGTCACTAATAATAATTTTCACAATAAAAAAAACGTTCTCGTAATGGAAATTAATCAGCAATTCTTCTGTTCATTAAAAAGAACGGAAGTGGAGGATATATCATTTATGACCACAACTATTCACCACTTTTTTATGCAGTATGTAAGTCGGGGACGATTACAGAGTTTCCCAATCAGTTTATTATTCATTTTAAGAACCGTTTCCAGTTTTTACGATTGTGATTTTTTATAATGCTTATTATCAATGAATTTTGCATACCATTAAAAGATCCTATTCAGGTTTAGAAACACTTTGTATATGTTGAAAATATATCTGCTGAAATAAAACCCGCTCCTCAGTTTTCAGTTCCAATTTCCTTGAATAAATACGCATATTTGATGAGGTTTGTGTATAGAAGGCTTTTTGAAGGGGATATACCTAATTTCCTTTCGCTGATAATTTGAATATACCTAGAATACGAGATAAGTCGTTAGAAATTCGGTTCGATAGTAGCTACGAGGCACCGGAATTTATAGATTTTAAATTCGTTTACATCCGACCGGGTAACCTGTGAGTTTGATATTGGAGGTACCTTTGCGACCGACAGTTTATCTAGCACCATCCTAGGAAAAGAGATTTTCTAGTCTTTTTGTAATCTGTTTTATAGAGAGTGATGATTAAAATTTAAGCAAAGCTTCCACAGACAAGACAAAGCAATTAACTAAAGATATTTCCTTAAAAAGTTACGAGGCTTGAGATATATTTTTTTTGTTTAATATTTTAGAGTAACTCAGCCTTTTTTAGATAGGTATTTCAATGAGACTTAGCATAAGGGTGTTTTGGCGTAGCCAAACCTAATATAAACTTATTTTTTATCTCAAACATAGAGATCGCTAATAACATCTTAATATACAGGCTGATTCAAAATTCAGTTCAAAGAATTTAGTAGCGTATTTTTGAGGTCAAAATAAGACTTCTTCCTATAAACGTCGATCCACAAATGCTTAGTTGTCGATACTGACGATAAGTCGAACTATTGTCTTCAGTACTGTAAAGGTCATTTGTCTCAAAAGCTCTTCTTTTTTTATTTTTAAGCAAAACAGAAGTGAGTGCTATCTCCGTAAATATTGCATTCTTTAAAAACGGAAAAGAACTGACTCAAGTTGTAAATAATTGTAAACAACAATCTGAAAAAATTTGTTAAAATAATACAGTTATAAAGGCTGTCTTTCACGGCTTACTACTGCGGAAGCTAAGTTGCTATGGTGTTAGAGGTTGCGCCCTCAATCTGTTCTCAAGTTATTTGAAAAACAGACGTCAGTGTGTTACAGTTAATGGCAGTACTTCCAAGTTTAACCGTATTGACCACGGTGTTCCGCAGGGTTCTGTTTTGGGGCCCTTGCTTTTCGCAATATATCTTAATGACTTTTACATTGCTGTCGCACCTAATAAGTATGTACTATTCGCAGATGACACCACCCTAATTAATATGAATAAAAATTCCTCATGTCTAACTGAAGATTCATCTAACATGTTATCTAAAGTTATAAATTGGTTTTCGTTTAACAATCTTAAAATTAATAGAGATAAATCCCAGAGTATAACGTTGACCACCACTCCAGGCCATGTAGAACATAAATATGTTAAAATCCTTTTTGATTACAATTGATGATAAATTGACTTGGTCTGACCATGTTGAATCCATGAATAAGAGGTTGTCTGGAGTAGTTTTTTTTTGTTAAGGCAACTGAGAGAGGTGATTAACACTGATACTTTAAGATCAGTTTATTTTTCCCTCTTTAATTCCATCTTGTCTTATGGTATTGCGCTATGGGGGGGCTGCTCTAACACTTCTAAAAACCTTTAGAATCCAAAAAAAGCCATTCGTATTTTGGCCAACGTAGGTTATAGAGATCACTGTCGCCCCTTTTTGTGAACCTTGCAATTATGCCCTTGCCATCGCTATTTGTTTATTACTGATTATTGGATATTCATAAGAATATTGCCAGTTACACGGTTCATTCCGACATATATAATTACTCGTACTTCTAAATTCTTGCGGCTACCTAGATATCGCTTAGCACTGACTGCAAGAAATTCCTTAAATTTAAACATGTACAATGTCTTCCCATCACATGTAAAATCACTATGTTTTGTCAAATTTAAATTATATATAAAGAATTACTTGTTGTCAAAATGTTAGTGACTTTATGGATAGTGTTCATGACTTTTAGTGGTTGCTTTCACTCTGACGTTTATTATGTTATAAAGTAATTTTTATTGTTAGGTCAATGTGTACTTTAATTAGTCTAGTACTTTGTTTGTATTTTCTAAATTGTTGTTTTTACGATTGTGTGTTTNTTGACTTTGTCTGACCATGTTGAATCCATGAATAAGAGGTTGTCTGGAGTAGTTTTTTTTGTTAAGGCAACTGAGAGAGGTGATTAACACTGATACTTTAAGATCAGTTTATTTTTCCCTCTTTAATTCCATCTTGTCTTATGGTATTGCGCTATGGAGGGGCTGCTCCAACGCTTTAAAAACATTTAGAATCCAAAAAAAAAAGCCATTCGTATTTTGGCCAACGTAGGTTATAGAGATCACTGTCGCCCTTTTTGTGAACCTTGCAATTATGACCTTGCCATCGCTATTTGTTTATTACTGATTATTGGATATTCATAAGAATATTGCCAGTTACACGGTTCATTCGGATATACAAAATTACTGTACCCGTACTTCTAAGTTCTTGCGGCTACCTAGATATCGCTTAGCACTGACTGCGAGAAATTCCTTAAATTTAAACATGTACAATGTCCTCCCATCACATGTAAAATCACTATGTTTTGTCAAATTTAAATTGTATATAAAGAATTATTTGTTGTCAAAATGTTAGTTAGTGACTATATGGATAGTGTTCATGACTTTTAGTGGTTGCTTTGACTCTGACGTTTATTATGTTATAAAGTAATTTTTATTGTTAGGTCAATGTGTTTAATTAGTCTAGTACTTTGTTTGTATTTTCTAAATTGTTGTTTTTATGATTGTGTGTTTCTTTGACTTACTACCATAATATGTTATGTATTAATGTAGACCAATAAATATTCTATTCTATTCTATACTGTATACCTTGCATCGGACCGTGAACGTAATTGATCATTCCGATACTGTTTTTAAGAATATCATATTTATAACTGTATTATTTTAACAAATTTTTTCATATTGTTGTTTACAGTTATTTACTACCTATGTCAGTTTTTTTCTTTTTTTAAAGAACGCAATATTTACGGTGATAGTACTCCGTTTTGCTTAAAAATAAAAAAAGGGCTTTTGAAACAAATGTCATTCACAGTACTAAACACAATAGTTCGAAATATCGTCCGTAAGAATTTTGAATTTTTTTATTAATTAACAAGAAAATTACGACGAGTTAAAATGAGAGGTATCAATTTTGTAGGCAGAAAAAAACGGTGATTTTTTCAACAGTTTCATTAATAACTAAAAAATTGGATAGCGAAACTAACTGAAATTTTAGCACACAATAGAGTAATAGTGAGGCTAAATATGGTCCAAATTTCAAATTTTTTTGCCCCTACGTTTTCTTAATATTGGTTTCTAAACTCAGGGATCTATTTCATTTATTTCGATAGTAGGTTGGTGTAAATCGAAAAAAATATAACACTTTCAAATTTAACAAAAAAAGTAATGTTTAGTTAAACTAAAATACCTCCAAATGCTCTACTGTCCTGTTTGATTTGAAAATGTACCTTTTTTAAACAAATTTAGTTTCCTATATAATCAATCGTTGAGCGGCTTTTTTCAGTATTATTTTAAATAAAACTGCATTTAAATTTCATATTGGAAACATTACAGTTAACATGTTTTCAATGCAAAATTCATTATTTTAAATAAATATGCAATTTTTTAGCTACTCTTTGCGCCAATCATACCAATTCTGTATTTATATTGGTATAATGGAAAATATGGCTTCATTATAGCAATAAAAAAATTGAAATGAATGTTTTGTTAGGTACATTTATTCTCTCAATTTGTTTCGAGTTATTCGAGTATCATATTTTTTTAAATAAAAAATTATAATTCTTCAAATTATTCAACAAAAAAGTAAATTTACAAATTAACCTATTACCATCTATTAAATAGGTGATGCTGCTCCAAAATGTACTGTAGTATATACAATGCAGTTACCAATTTTATTTGGTAAGACAGCAAACATGTTATACAAAGAACAAAAATCGTATTGAAATTATTTTGTATTAATCGAAGAGCAACAGCATTTTTACACCGACAAAAACTGAGACGTGAACATACAAACCGGACGTTTGGTCATTAATTTCGAGCCGCAGGCCTTTTTATTAACTTTCACCTGAAAAATCGCCTCAATTAATTTTCTATGAGGAGGATAAAGCATCCTGAAAATATGTTATAACCCTGGCGCCATATTAATTTGTTCGATGAAGGCCAACGGGTCACTTTTGTGACCTTCGCCTAATAAACTGAGCCGAAAGGTAGAGAAAATCGGCTTGGAAAGAGAATCCAGGGGTACAATTGGTTTGATTGGATTATCAGGTCAGGGAAAAGGCGTGGAATTAGTACCGGATATTGATATTAAAAAAAAAGGATACAAAATTAAGCGTAAATGAAATACAATTTATTTAACATGTCTCTCTATACAAGAATGGAAAGAAAATGAGTTGTGTTGAGAGAAAGATTAAAATAAATAGAAAACTATTTAATAGTCAACTTTAAAAATGTTTGATAAGAAAAAAATAATTGAAACAGAAAAAAAAGCACCTAAATATCGATAGCATATACAGGGTAAGTCATAATTAGGAGTAAAACATTTTAAAGGAACTTCTCACCAAACAAAATAATTAATCATACCTATACCTAAACCTCTCTACTAAAATTATCTCTTAAAACAATATAGGCTGATAAAATCTTTTATATTAATTTGAAGCCACTATAATTCATTTTATTAGCTGTTAACTACTTACAATTAAATTACTTATAATCACTTGGAATTATTAAAATGTTTAAATGAGTTTTAAAAATGTAAAAGGTACAAATGGAATTCTTAAAATCAAGTACCCATGCCCAAAAGTACTTGCTGTCATTGATAACCATTCATTTCATATGAAATGACCTCCAAGAAGTCCGGATTTAAATTCACTAGATTTTTTTATGGGGATTTTTAAATCAATGGATTTACTGAGAAGTAATTAACAATAGAGAACCGTCAAGGTCAAGTCAAGGACCGAATTATAGTTCCTCTGCAAATTAAATTCATGGTAACTAATATTCGCCATGTGTATACATCGTTAATAGGACGGTGTCATACCTGTATTGCGGCTGAAGTTGGCACTTCGAATGTTTGCTATAGTTAATTGTCATTTTTTTTAAATTTTGATGTATTTTCCAATGATATAAAATATACCATTTTATCATTTATCATTTATCATTTATTGTTTTAAGATATCATTTTAGTAGAGAGGTATTATTCGATTAATTGTTTTTTTTTTAATCCATATTATTTTTTACTGGAACATTTTACTAAAAAAGTGTTGGTAGAGTCTTACATTAATCAATCATTAGCATTCTAATAATAAAAACGGTGCTCCAAATCATTAATAAATCAAAGAACTGGTTGAGAGCCTCTGGAATATTTTCCTACATAAAAACAGGTGAATAGTTATGAGTAATGACTGTATAGCTGTCATAATTACCCGCGCAATAACAGGCGTGCGTGCGAATCATCAACATAAAATAAAGTGAACAATAGCTTTGTTCCAAGTGCATTAGAATTAGTTTCCAACAGTCCGACGCAATCGCATTTGATTCAAAACAATGAATTTTGAACTTTATGTAAGCATTATATCCATATGCGCATGCGTCTGGCTGCTGGAAACTGTTTTGGATTCTACTAGGAACACAGCTAATGATTATAAAGTTTATGTTATTGTATCATTATGAAACACGTAAATTGTTTTACGCATCCTTGCCATCGGTTCCACAATCTCAATGCGATCCGTTATAGATCGCATCATCAGGTATGTTTCTACCCTTGTTTCAGCGAAACTTATTCGCAGCGGTGATAAAATACCTTAATCTGAAGAGAACGACCGTTCGACATCTACTGATGAAATATTTACATAATTAAATAATCTACTTCCAAGCTGATCCGACATGGTAATTTCCACTCGGGGTTATATTTATTCCAGTAGGAATGAACTGTTTTATTATTTACTATAACAAAAGGTAGTTTACATGCAATCAATATGAAGATTAAATTAAACATAAATTGAGTATTCTGGTTTTCACCAGTTTTTTTATACGTGTGTTGTGCACTGTTTAATACTTATTACTTTATGTTTATTAATATTTATTTTAAACATTTTTATACATATATATGTATGTATATACTGAATTACATTATTGTTTATATTTTTTTAGTAAAAGAAAGTATTATTCGTTACATAACTTTCCCTATGACATGTACTTGAAATACCACGTGTTGAGTGCCGCTTTGTTGGACAAATTTACTACTGATAAAGCTGTGATGCTGACCTGAGTACATAATTTATTATACTTTGATTTTTTTATTAATTTTATAAAAAAAAATTAAAAATCAAACATTTAAACGAAGGGAGCAGCTTAAATTTTCTTTATTATATTCTTTATTGTCAAAAGGTAGTAGGTCTGATGTGAACAAACACATTAAATTGGCCCATCATTACCGTAATAATAAATTAACACTCATATGGAGCCGCTGGCCGATGAAAACTGTAAGTTAATAGCGCATGTAGAGCAATTTGTGTAAAAAAAATCTAGGCGAGCTATCAATGGAGTCAGTGGTTCCAAAAATGTTTCTTCGTATTATTGTGAGTCAGTAGGTATTAAAGAAATATATTCTACTTACAAAACAATTTCTTTTTAATATTGTTAATCTGTCTATATCCTGACATAAATTTATTTTGAGGATAAATAACGTAAAATATTTTTTATTAACGTTACTTAATCTACTGACTTTTAATGGAAATGGAAAGAAACTAGATTGAAGGGTACACATTTTGAATTACATTTGTTTTTATTAAATCAAAAAAAATTAAATACTTAAAAAATCATTTATTATAAAAAATATTTTTATTTTTCTTAATATACCATAGAATTTTAAGGTGTAGTATGCAGTTACTTCCACTAACTGTAGATAATATTGTCGTTAGTTGCCACTAGTTGTCTCTAAGATAAAAAAAATGCTTTTTTTGCTAACTTTAATATCTTATATCTCCTTTACTCAACATTTCTAGACCTTCAACCTTTTTTTTGTCATTTCAACCTGAGCGACCCTCACGCGGATTTCTAGATATATTTTAAATCTACCAATGTAATATCATGCCAAGAAATAGACTTGATACATCAATACAACCGTAAAAAGAACTGTATATTACATTTGCATCGCATGAATACAACTGACAAGTTTGCCCAAGACCCCGGCGAATACTGGGGCAAAAAATGA
Organism: Anoplophora glabripennis; assembly: GCF_000390285.2. NCBI lineage: Eukaryota > Metazoa > Arthropoda > Insecta > Coleoptera > Cerambycidae > Anoplophora > Anoplophora glabripennis. Next base: position 928,291 of record NW_019416229.1, on the reverse strand, counting down.
CGCTTCGAATTTGACAAATTCAAACTATTCATCGGATGGGGACGAAAATGAAGGGTGCTGGATCCCGTTCTCTTTTTCATACACCCTCTCGATAGTGTAAGAAAGAAAAATCTAGACACATTATTAAATTGAAGTTCCAACAACTACAGTAAAACTTTGTACATAAACGCATTAAACTCTAAACTACATTCTAAGTCAATAGTTTTCCACCGTAGAATTGTTTAGAAATGATGTTACTCTGAAGTTAGGACTATCTCTTTGTAGACCGGAATCCAATTCAAGCCAGTCTCAACATCAGCATACGTGACGTTGGTATTCTAATTAATTAAAATGGGATATTTTTCCATTTTCATTTTGACCTCATTAAAAAAATTAAAATGAGGTAACCTCACCTGTTTCTTATAACATTTTTGTCACAAATATATTTGTGTATGGAAGAAAACTAAATTCTATTGAAAATCTAAAAACATTATCCAAGTCAAGATTTTAGTGGGATAAAGATCAATAAATAAAAGAACATTATATTTTAAATCATTGCCAACGTTTCGGTGTTATTTTACACCATCCTCAGGGCTCGAAATTTGAAGTGTCTTTTGTCCAACTTAACAGTTCTAAATATTAAGAAGATCGTATCTAGATACTTATAGTGTACTTATAATTCATGGAACAATTGCAATGTGGTTTTCTTTCACAGTAGAAATTGTTGTAAGACAGTGGAAACGTAACTAAAAACATTAGTTTAGAAAATAAACAGTATCCAATTTAAATTATATTTTAAATTAAAAATTGTAAATTTTCATAGTACCGACGCGACGTAAATTTTAATATTAACAACTTATTAGTTGTTGATATTTTATCTATCAGTTTTTATCTACCAAATAATGACCAAGGCGTAAAGGCACTTCAGCGAAAATAAACTTGCTATAGCTACAAAAAAGTGTTCATACATATAAATTTTTAATATATGATATCAAAATATTTTAATTTCAAAACATACATTGAATAAAAATATTGCAATATCGAAATGGACGTTCCCTGGTAAGACAGGCGTAAATATTGGTACCTATTACATACTCTATAACAATTTTTATAGGTCGAGGATGGAAAAAAGCTGGTACACTGTTAGCGTCCATATAAAATAAATTTATTAAATAATGGAGATACATTTTCCTGTTCTATAATTTTGTTAGAGATTAGAAATCAGTGTTCACTATGCTGAGAAATTTTTTTATTCAAAAAGACTAATTTGGAATTATGAAAGTCAAATTTTTATTGAATATCTTAAATAATACACACAGCTTTGAAAATATACATCACCGTTTTAATAAACGATAAAATGCAGGGTGTCCCGGTACTTGTTACAAAAAAGTCGAGTACAAATAGATGAGATCAAAATAATATCAGTTCTTCATATAAATTTTTTTCATACGGGCCTTCGTTAACAAGTTACGGGCCCTCAAAGGTGAAAATTAAAAAGTTATTTTTATTTACAGTCTCTAACTATTAACTTCAGCATGATGCAAATTTGGTGATCGATAACACATGCGTACGGCTTCTTTTTGATGTTGTACGATTTCTAGGCTCTTATTTTAAAAATATGTACGGTTCTAACATGGTAATTATGCCCCATTAAGGATTAAAAACTAAAAATGGTGGAGGCGCCCCTCGATGTGCATTATAACATAATATCACAAATATTTCCTAAACTGTTAATTTTACCGAGTTGAACCAAACGGGTATTATCGTTGGCAAATTCTTCAGGGAACTTATTTTTTATGCAGGCAGATTGCGATCGCCATCTATGAAAAAATTCTGGGTTGTTAACCATTGGGCATAGTCCGTCCCTGGCCCTCTGAGCATAATGAAGTTTCACTTACAACATCAAAAACAAGCTTTACGCATGTGTTATCGATCACCAAATTTGTATCATGCTGAAGTGAATAGTTTAGAGACTATAAATAAAAATAACTTTTTAATTTTCACATTTGAGGGCCCGTAACTTGTTAACGAAGGCCCGTATGAAAACAAATTATAATTATGAAGAACTGATATTATTTTGACATCATCTATTTGTACTCGACTTTTTTGTATCAAGTACCGGGACACCTTGTATATGTCGGAAAAAGGTAAGCACCTTCTATATGTATATGTTTACGAATACTGTAATTACATTTTAGTTCTTGAAAGAAGAAAAATATGACTCCGACTGTTGGATAATTTAGAAATGGGAATATACAGTGGAAGTGATATGTTATTAAAATGAGAATTTTTTGCATAACTACTTTTAAAAAATTATTAAAAATGTTTATAATTTAGTCGGGTGTTATATCTATAAAAAATTTGCTTCCTAAAACTATGCAAAAGTGAGGGTTTCTATGATTTTAACATTCATTGCATATGTACCGATAGTTAGAAACAAAGAGAGAAAAAAAGAGTTAAGATCTCTTTCAGAACAGGTATGAAAAACCTCATTTATATTCTACAGGTTTTTTTAAATTTATTGTAACATACGTGTTTTTTATAAAATTTAAATTTTATAATTAACTGTGAAAAATAAGGAAAGCACGCGATCTAGAGGTTAAATGAAGCAACGTGATATAGAAGTAAGTCACGTTAATCACCATATTTTTTTTATTTTAACAAAATCTGGTTATAAAAAAAATAGTTTTAATATATGACGTTTATAAATAATATAAACACCAGTAATTGTTTTAACTAGATATTAATTAAAATATCATGTAAAATATTACAATTATTACTTCCAAATTACATGTCAATATAACAATATCGTTATTTTTGTTCTGGTGATTAATTCTTCCAGATAATTTTTGTCCTCATATCTACATCTAAATAAAAATCATTTACTGACTGAAGCTGATTGATAGTTAAATTTTGACGCGACATCTTACTAAAAGCGTATTTAAGGAATTATAAATAGTGAACTGTGTCACCTGCCAAGAGGTTAAAATATATGCGGAAACATTTTTTTTTACTCAAAGTAATTATTTCTGAATTCATTAATGACTTACCTACCAAATGAATTTCATATATATTTATGTCACGTGAATATAATTATACAGAATAAATTGCAAACACAATATTGAATTTCAAACAGTATTGTCAATATTATGGAGAATCTAATTTCAAAAGAAGTTTCCCCTTATTTCCTCGCATTTGCTTATATTTCCTCTTATTTCCCTATATTCCCTTATACCTGTAATTCTCTATACCCCTTGTTACTCCCTGCATATTTCGTTTGAAAAATACATCTATTCCCTCCGTTGTTAACCCTTTGCAGAAATCAATAAATAAACATGAACTGGTTGAACAAATGGCAATAAAGAAGCTGACAAGCTAGCCAGGAGTGCTTCGCGACTCAATATTTTTTAACCTGGCCCTCTAGTGTGTTTCCGCTGTCCGCACTTGTTGAAATTATTAAGGAAAACGGTCAATTTGCTAAGGAGTTCCTAGAATACTCTACTAAAAAAATAACTGGCCATGTCTAGGTCAAATCTTCGCCTGGTGAGGTATTCAAACTAGACACCTTCACTACACGAGGAAGTGTGAAACACCTCTTTGTAAGGGTTATGAACAGGAAGACGAGACAGTAGGTACCACATGTGCTATGTGAATTCACTGCCGTCTCGTCAACAAGAGAATGCATGTTCCACCTTTTTCTCTTTAATAGGTTAGTTAATGGCTCAGATAGATTGATCTCCTAATGGTAGGAAGTGCAAGAGGCTAAATGGGGTGTAAGTGTTGTAGCTTCTAAGCTACCCTCCCACAATTCCAGATTCTAGGTTTAGGAAACTCATCTTGTCTGTGAGATGCGCAGATCAAGAAGAAAGTCCGCACTAAGAGTGACAAAGACAGGAAACCTTAATAGTAGGACATGCACCTTCTGTGCAAAAATTTTAATTAAGTCTCGTGGATATAGTTATTTAATGAAGGTTTTAATTATATATTCAAATACATTAGTAAATTGGTCGAGCTGTTTACAACTTAACAAAAATAAAACAAGTAACAAACATTTTTTTATGTACCACATGAAAAATATTGTTACTACAGTCAAACTCAATGCCACAGAATATGCCAGAAATCTCGGTTTGTCTGCTACCGTAAATAAATCAATTGCTTAAAATTATTTCAAATATATATTCGAAGGGCATCAACCATATTGGGTGTCACACCTAAACCAATGATTCCACATATATGCGACCTAAAATTAAATAGTTCGCTTTGATTTTTTTTTCTCATTGAATGCTACATAGAGAATAACATTATCATGAAAATTCACACAACCATTCGGGGCCAGACTCAAATTGCGTACAACTTCGACATTTACTTCATAATTTGTCGCCATTTTAGGACCAATTGTACCAATTTTCATGACGTTTTCTGCATGTAGATATTGAACAGGAAACATGAGAAAAGGTAAATATCTCATTTTACCGTCTTTATTTAAAATTTATGTACAATGAAAAATATATATTATACTACTCAGTGAGCAACAAATATTTAAATAACATTTCCAATTTCAGTTTCAGATACAGAGAATACAACGCCTGTTTCTATATATTTAATGGCGAACGTCACTGATCATTTATAACTTTATTCAGTTATACCCAGTTATCTGTTTCCCGGCCTACATGAAATAAAACAATAAATTCCTTCATATGTTGTCATTCTGAAGCTTCCTACTCGTACTAAAAATTTAATTTTGTATCATTATAACGACTTACGCCTGCCTTCATGAAATATCATAACTAATAATACTTATGAAACATTCCATGCCAAAAAACTGAGGTTGTGACCGGACCATTTTTAATTTTTCTGATTTTTAGGTATTATTTAGTATATCCATTTAGAGTAGCTTTCATATTTTTTTTAACTTTTATTTCAACCCATTAAGAGGTTATGAGCATTTCAATATTTTGAGTAAAAAATTTTCAAATACTACAGGAACTTGCCAAAAACTAAAGATAATCTGTTTTTCATTTTGTACGTTTTGAGTTGGTTTTATAAAAAAATATATAAAAATAATACATTTTTAATTTCTTGAGGTGTTTGCTTCATTTTTAAAAATAAAATGCTTTTTGAAAAATAATTGCGTTTTTTTTTGCTTTCTCAGAAAAATCGCCCTTCAGTATGCAGTACAGAGTGGGATGTTTTTTTTTTCTAATTTGGTTTAATAGCGTACATTATATGTAAAAATTTAAAAAACAAATAAATATATTTTAATTCGAAAAATAAAAGTAGAATAAAATAAGATCCATTCTAGAACCTGTCTCATAAATTTGCTAAACGATCTTTTTGAAAATTTTTCGATGAAGAAGAAACGCCACTCTTTTTCAAAAAGCAATTTTGTGTTTTAAAAAACACATTAAACAAACTAAAAATGTATTGTTTTTTATATTTTTTTTAAACTACATCTCAATTCGAACAAAATTAAAAATTAATATTTATCATGTTACAGTTAATGTAACCAACCAATCTCTAAACTTCTTAATTTTTGTAATTTTCAAAAGTGCCTCATCTGACAGATCATCGCTTCTCGAATGTCGGGATTGAACTGATAGGAAGGTAAATTTACTGTGAAATTAAATCTGACTAAATACGCGTGAAAAAAATAATTAATCATGTTAGGAAAAAGGACCTGTTAATTATAGGAAAATTGAAAACCTCTAATTAATTACCTACACTACAGTTGCGTGATATTCGTAATTCAAAATTTGGTATCCTGATAACTTTTACAAATTACGTCTTTGTGTTCGTATATGAATTACCCTGATAATATTTGTGTTTTTCTTTCGGTAATAGCCGATTTTGATGACAAAAATAGTACTCACGCTATGTATTAATCATTGAATTTATAAATGGGAAAATATCGTGAACATATATAGAACGTAGATCAACAAAAGTGCTTTACGTCGACCTTATAACGATAGCAATGAATATCCATCAGAGCCGAACATTAAGTGGATAGCAATCTTTTTTTTGCACAGAATATTCTGTGATTTGTTTTCGTCGTGTTTTTTAACCAAAATAAACAACAAAACTGAATTTATTTCTAGATGATGTTAATAATAAGGAACCAACAATTAAATTTACTTTGTAAATAGAAAACAATTATACATTACTCTTTCCATATATTTTATTTAAAAAAAAATTAAATTATTTTGATTCAAGTAGAAAACCAACTCACCAATTCGAATCATCATAAAGAAAACGTGTAATTAAATGTTTGTATGATAGAGTTAAATTGATTTCCTCAAAAAGATGAAATTTTTAAAAATGAATTGAAATTTTAAAAAAATGAACTTACTAATAAAGAATCAATACCCTGATAATTTTATTGAAACAGTTTTTAGGGATATTGAAAGTAAGTATGTACAAAGGAAAATTATATCCACAATAAAAATTCTATATATTCTCATATCTACTCTCGGAAAAATTAAGAAACGTAGGTAACAAATTTAACTTTACGGGCTATTCCAAGGACGAGCCCACACAATGATTTTCAAAATTAAAGAATTTGCATTTATATCTTACCTTGTGAATGCAATAAACGTTATGTCCGAGAGACTTCTCGACCTGGGAATATTAGAATAGATGTACATAAAAATTACTTTAAAAACGAGAATTTGGGAAATAAAAAATTGGCAATCGCGCTTGCGAAAACAGTCGGTTTGGAGAAAATTAACCGTTTTGTTGATTGATGAAAGATTTCAAATTATTCTGTGAACTTGGATCCTTGCAGGTTACAAATTCTAAAAGATGAAGAAGGTGAAAATAGTATAAATTTCATATGATATCTGTATAAATAGAAACGGACAAAATCAACAAATTTAAACTGTCAAAGAAACTAAAACTAATTTCTTGAAATTTAGACCTTTGTACATAATGAATCTTAATTATCGTCAGATACAAAATTCTGTGGATATTTTTCATGATACTATTAGATGCATCAAATAAAAAGTCTTTACAAATTAGTAAATCATTATACTTGTGTACTTATATGTTTGTTTTTTCTATTATTCGGTTTCTTTGTTTGTAATATCATCTGCAATTCATTGGTTTCATGTTTCGTATACGTTTTTGTCTTTATTTGTGTTCATGTCATATTTAAGTGTTTTTTCTTTCTTTTACCAAATCTTAAATGTTATTCCCACTCATTAATTGACTTAGGCAGTCGAATGGTGTATAAATAAATAAATAAATAAATAAATAAGTTCACAAGACGAAAACAAATAGATTTTCGAGCAACTTTTTAAAGTGCGCGATATAAAGTGATGTTACTTTGCATTTTACATTTGTCTGCTTTTGTTTAGTTTTTCAGAGTTTTGGTTAGGCAAAACTATTTTCAAAAAATAAACCTTGATTGATCCTTTAGAGCAAGGGCTTATTTTACCATTTTTTAAAGTTTTTTCACAGGTAGCAAAATACTCAAAAATTAAAGAAATCAACTATCCACAAGTAAATACCTTTAGACAATATTAAAAATAAAAGGTACTCCAAAAAACGCAGAATTTGATTATGAGAAAAAAAGATTTTATTAATTAAAAAGTTGGCCAAGTTCTTACATGTTTTTAAAGAGTAGATATTAAATATGAAGGGGGTATCAGACAGATGTCCTCTTTGGCTCATTTGGCATACTCGACTATTTTTAAGAAAATTACGAGTATATGTCGCGCTGACGCATACCTGCTGCTGAATTTCATTAACTCTCCGAATTTCTGCCTTTAATTCAGGAAGGGGATTTATTTGAGCAGAATGAACTTGGACTTTACAAATCCCCACAGGAAAAAGTCGCATGGCTTAAGATCGCATGATCTTGGTGGCCAAGTAACTTCACCGTTACGTGAGATGAGTGGTCAATCAAATTTCTGCCGCAACGAGTGGAAAGTTTCACATGCTTTATGATAGATGGCACCATCCTGCTGGAACCACGTCGTTCAAATCCATGCCAACCAAATGACGCCACAAAAAGTTCAATAGCACTCTCGAAATCGTTCTAGATTAACAGTCACTGCGATTCCAGCCTCATTTTCAAAAAAGAATGGACCAATTACTTCACCATTCACCAGCGTAAAATTCACACCATACTCCTTGAGTGGTCGTTCCTAAATGACTCAAGGATTGTCTCTGCCCCAAATTCGCCAGTTTTGTTTGTTCACATACTCATGCACTAAGATGGAAATGCGCCTCGTCGTTAAAAATGACTTTCTTAGTAAAAATCACCATCCACTTGTTGACTCTCCAACATCCAATCAACGAATATCCGACGCAATAAATGGTCGTCCGGTTTCAATTCCTTGGTTGGCTGAATTTAGAATGGATGCAGATCTTTTGTTAAAATCCGTTGCACGGTGTTTTTTTAAATGTTTAGTTGCATTGACCGACGGAACACCGAGGTTACGGAAATTTTCCGCCACACTATTACTCACCGCAGCAATATTTTCGGCTGAACGGCCAGTATGAGGCCGGCCTGTTTGTTTTATTATACCTGTTTGTTCAAGTTTGGCAATTAATCCTTTTAAAAGGCATTCCTTCTACTGAAAATTCCACATAATTTGCACAAAGTCTCAGCAACACACTCTCCTTACTTGCAATGAATTTTCACCATCTTCCCTCACTGTGACTCTGCACAATAGTGCCAACTCTTCAGGAAGATAATGGCGCACAATTCAAATCCTGCATTACATTTGGGACAACCTTTATATTAATTTAGTTATAAATGACAACTGTCATCATCACATCTTCAAAAGTATTTGGAAGAGTAAATAAAATTATAATTTTGGGTTACATGAATATTAAAATATAACCAGCGTTCAAATTAAAACGTGGTCAAGTTGGTTCTGAAAATTTGGACGTAGGGCGTAGCGTATAGCAAATGAACGTCATCTGTCAAAGCGCTATATCGCCGCTATCAATTTGAATATTTTCGTTTTAAAAAGCGTTTAAATTGGTGTTTTCTCAAGAACATAAAGTGTTTATCATAGAGTCCTACTTTAGAAATGGACGCAAGATTGATGGAATATGGAAGTATTCTATTGAGGAATGTTTCATAGAATTTCAAAATCAATTTCCCGGCGTTGTTGAGTACAAAATTTTTCAAAGTGCAGTTCAGCGTTGTGTTAATGTTTTTCGTGAAACAGTGTAACAAGAAAAGAAGGAAGCGGCCGACCTAAAAAGCGGACTGAAGAATTAAAAGAAAATGTCCAACAAATAATGGAAAATGCGCCAAGAACTTCTGTACGTGTTTTATCACAAATGGTGGGAGTATCAGTCGGTACCTGCCACACAGTGTTAAAAAAAGATTTGCGTTTGTTCTCCTATCGTTTAACTTGTCAGCAAGAACTTCATGAAGTTGATTTTCCGCGACGGGCTGTATTTTGTGAATGGTTTTTAAACAACTACGGTGAACTTCATAATATCACCTTTTTTTCTGATGAAGCCTGGTTTCATTTAAGTGGTTACGTAAACTCACAGAATATGAGAATGTGGTCTTCTGAAAAACCAGATAACTTTTTTGTCGAGGGCCCTCTACACGCTCAAAAAATTGGAGTTTGGTGTGCTCTCAATCGAAGGAGGATTTATGGACCTATTTTTTTTAATGGTACTCTTACTGCGCAAAGGTATAGAGAAGAAATTATCGCTCCTTTTGTTAACCAGCTGGAAGAAAACGAAATTACAAACTTTTACTTTCAACAAGATGGCGCAAGAGCACATACGGCAGGCGAGACGATGAATATGTTGCGGGAAGTTTTCCAAAATCGACTAATAAGTCTCAAAGCTGAACATGAATTTCCACCGAGGTCATGTGATATTACTCCGTGGGATTTCTTTTTGTGGCCTTACCTTAAAAACACTATTTTTGAACTGCCTATTCCTGATTTAAACCATCTGCAGGCTCGACTTATAGACAAGATTCGTGAAATTAACAATACCCCGAGCATCTTAGAAAATGTCTTTAATTCTTTGAGGAACAGGTGTGAAAAGTGCTTGGAACAAGGAGGGGGACACTTTCAGCAGCTGTTTTAATTTATTGTTATAACAAGGAGGGGGACACTTTCGCAGCTCCTTTAATTCTTCGTTATTGTTATCACGATTATTCTTTAAAATAAAGTTATATATTCATTAACGTTATTGAAACTGACAGCTGCTATACAGCTCGTTGAGAAATGAGGTTAAGTTGGTCGCTATAAGCTACTCCCTACGTCCAATGTGTCAGAGCCAACTTCGACCACGTTTTTATTTGAACGCTCGTTATATTTAGTTAAATTAAATTTAAAATAAATGTCACAAATCATCACCTTTTCAGAAGATATTTTTAGATATAACAAAAAATAATTCATTCAATTTTTAAAGTTCACTGGTACCGTTACATCTCATTAGTATAGAGTACCTTAATAGTTATTTTACAACATAAATGTATCCAATTTAACTTTATATGCCAGAAGATTGGTTAATAGCCATTCAAAACTGTAGGTAATAAATTTTAAAATAAACGTTATGGGAACAAACATTTACAAAAGCAATTTCTTCATCAAGAGATTATAAGACGCTTTCGGGCCATTAAACGGACATAAAATAGAAAATACTGGGTATATCGGTCATTCTTATACATAAACGTTAACCATTTCGTGTTTGTAGCGGAACTTTTGGTTGAACACCACAGTAATTTTATAACATAAACCTCAAAGAGTTTGCATTTGCTTACAGTGACTTATTTGTCTCTTACAATTACATAACAAAATATTGCTTTGTTGGTGATCGCTTTAGTAATGTTATTTTTTTTTATTAAATAAGTATTAAATACCTTAAAGATTCCTTAAATCGAAGAAAATTTACTCAAATTGTTTGAACATCTGTTAAAAATTCATAAAACTCCAAACCTGTCCAAATATGTAAATATTTCGTATTAAACAACTACAGAATCCATTAAGATCTTTAAAAATTCACTCCGTTACTTGTTCCAACGCAAATCGAATAGATTTTGGACTCTGACATTTAACTGTGCCATAAATTTAAGAGACGCAGCTTTAGCTTTATTCAATGTTTCGGAAAAGGGTTAGCGCAGCACGTTTTGTACAAAAATTAAACGTTAATGACAGCTGCCGCCCCGCATTTCCAACGGCGTCGAACTTCGGAGGAAAATACGTTTAACGTGCAGATATTAAGCGCCACAGGAAGTTAGACGTATTTATTTAAATGCAGCGCAGAGAGATCGATTCGTATAAACTGCCAAACACAAGTTAGAGGCACCCGTTAAGGTGCAATTTTACTCAACGAGAAAACTGTTTAGTTTCAACTTTTCGAAACGGAATATTCTTTGTTGCATCGCATTGAACCGTCGGTGAGGCGCAGATGCTGACATCTAGCGGTGGCGCCGCAGGGCTAGTAACAAAATGGTAATTTGACATATCCCAACGCAATATGTATTTTTTTACATAGTTCTTTAACTATAACGATATCATAATATTTCCTACACACCTCAATTATTGTGCATATATGCTGTGCATATTTATTGAGCATATATATTTTACATATTTATTGTGCATATACAGGGTAGCCCATCGAAAACGTACCGCAAGGCATTACAGGGTAGTAATGAACTTTTCGGCAAAATCCAAAAACAGGTAAAGTTTGCTTCTGAGGGGGACAACTTTTGGCGCAAAAAGCATAGCAAAATCTTCAACCCCCTAAGTGGGGGTGCCATCCCCCAAATTTTTTTAAATGGGAATGGGGGTCAAGTGGGGGGTCATTAGAAAGGGCTTTTAATTCTCTATACATCGATTCTTACTTTTTGAAAATCGATCCATTATTTTAGAAAATATGCAGCTTTGAAAATACGAACAATATTTTTGACGAGAAATGCGAAAATCGATTTAATTTTACTTCAAAACTTACGGTATTAGCTTGGTAAATTCCTTCAAAAGAATTCGCTGTTTTTTTTTCTGATTTGCGAATTCTTTAGCCTGATTTTGGTGAGCAAAAAATTGTCCGCTTTTTGTTTCGTATTTAGATAGGCCACAAGAAGTTGCTAGATAACTGTCTTGTGACTTGTAGTTGAAGAGTACCAATACTGCCGAGTCTTTTAAATTGATTAATTATGGTGTACTCAATTCCAGAAAGAGTAGAAATTATTGAGCTTTTTTTCAAAAACAATGAATGCGGAAATCGGGTCGCCGAACTGTTCAACCAACGGCATCCTGAGAAACATGCGTCTGGAAAAATTGTTCGCGAATTGGTGGCCAAATTTCGCGAAACTGGCTCCGTTCATAACAAAAAGAGGCAGGTTGAAAATCCGGTACTAAATGAACCTACGGAAATAGCGGTATTGGGGCAAGTGGCAATGGATAGTACGCTGAGTACAATGCAATTGGCTACTGCGACAGGAGTGAGTCGTACAAGTGTCCAACGAATATTAAAAAAATACAAATTCCATCCTTATAAGATTCGGCTAGTGCAAGAGCTAAATGAAGACGATTTTGATCGTCGTTTGCAATTTTGCGAAATAATGACTGAACGAGCGATAAACGATAATTTCCTCTTTAATGTGTGTTTTTCGGACGAGTGTACGTTCTTCTTGAATGGTTTAGTGAATCGCCATAATTGTCGTTACTGGGCTGATACCAATCCAAGGATTTTCCATGAGACACACTCCCAACACCCCCAGAAGTTGAATGTATGGGCAGGTATTTTTGGAAATTCCATTGTAGGTCCTTTTTTCCTTCCTGGAAATTTGACAGGCGATATGTACTTGGATTTACTACAAAATGTCATCGACCCAGCTCTAACAAATATCATAGAGGACGACCCTGCTTACAATGAACACGAACTGATTTTCCAGCAAGACGGAGCTCCTCCACATTACTCGCTCAATGTGCGCAATTACCTAAATGAGACGTTTCCAGGACGCTGGATAGGACGAAGAGGTGCAATTGAGTGGCCCCCTCGGTCACCCGACTTAAATCCTTTAGATTTCTTTCTCTGGGGGCACATTAAAAGCAAAGTTTACAGCACTCCACCTGATACCTTGGAAGATCTGCGAGGACGAATCATTAATGTATGTCGCGAAGTAACACCGCAAGTGCTCCAGAATGTTCGACAACGGTTTGAAGACAACCTGTATCATTGTATGCAAGTTGGCGGACAACATTTTCAGCATTTACTTGACTAATACCGTAAGTTTTGAAGTAAAATTAAATCGATTTTCGCATTTCTCGTCAAAAATATTGTTCGTATTTTCAAAGCTGCATATTTTCTAAAATAATGAATCGATTTTCAAAAAGTAAGAATCGATGTATAGAGAATTAAAAGCCCTTTCTAATGACCCCCCACTTGACCCCCATTCCCATTTGAAAAAATTTAGGGGATAGCACCCCCACTTAGGGGGTTGAAGATTTTGGTATGCTTTTTGAGCCAAAAGTTGTCCCCCTCAGAAACAAATTTGACTTGTTTTTGGATTTTGCCGAAAAGTTCTTTACTACCCTGTAATGCCTTGCGGTACGTTTTCGAAGGGCTACCCTGTATATTGTGCATATATTTTGTGCATATATATTTTACATATTTATTGTGCATATTTATAATTGTACATTTATCTATTGTGCATGTTTATAAATAATCCCGAGACGCGTTGATTTTGGATGCAACCCCCTTCGAGAGACAGTTGCAACCCCTAAATTTTTAAATGGTAAGTAGGGGCTTATGATACCTCATAAAAAATATGGCTATGGTTTTATTATTTATTGCAAATATTAACAGTAAAAAATAAATTCATCAGCTGGATGAAATTTGCTACCGCAAAATAAAAAGAAACTTAATTTCAACGCAGGAGAAAGAAATCTAAGAGTGTAAGATCAGGAGAACCCGCGATCCTCGCCTCCCTATCCACCCTGTATCTCTCGAACTCGTGAAAACTGACCTAATTTTTATCTATTTCATCTAGAAATAAGAAAAGCCCCTGTAAAAGTGACAAATTTGACATACACTGTACAATAACTTTACTGTCCTTGAATTTATACTCTAATATCTGTTGAGTACTGCACAATTTCATGAATTTAGGTTGACGTACAAATATTAAATTTCCAGACAGAGTTGGATGCACTAAATATTTGCTAATACATTGCCGAAATGCAATTTATAACTTCAGCCCGAGGAAATTGCAAAATAATATATGGAGCAAGCGCGCTAACTAAACACTAGATCAGCTAAAGGAATGTTCATGTTATGAGAATAATGTGCAGCCGCTTAGAGCTAAATATTTTACAATTTCTAGCTGCAAAATCCGTGCTACGATTTTCTCTTCAACAGCATTCTTTTTGTCGTTTTAATAAAATTGTAAATACGAAAATATTTAATCAATTCAATAAATTTTGCGGGTAGAAAAAATACGAGAAGAAGGTGTAAATATATATTTTATTATCAATAAAAGCTTGTCGAGGCCACAGGATCAGTGGTTGGTCCGGCAAGGAAGAATAAGGGCATCTGGAGTCCTTAATTTAAGGTAACTGCAATTTATGTCTCCCATCCTACCATCTCGCCGCGTATAATGGTTATCCGGAAGGCCCTTTTATGCCGAGGCATTTGTTTTATCGCGTCATGGCATACTTTTCAAAAGTAGCAATTTGTATCCTCAACCTTCACCGTGTGAAATTATGGATGGTGCAACTTTTTTAATAACAAACGTAATTGGGCCCATTTTTATGTCCAATATCCCTTCATATTCTATTAAAATTTAACAACGAGATGCATACATCTCCGGTTTCGGGAGTTTCAAGACTTCTGTAAACTTCTGTTATATAATGGAAAATATAAAGTCTTAATATCTCTAAAGTCGGTACACATTCCTGTGCACATATTATTCAGTCGTATAATATTATGGTATAACATGCCACACTTAAGTTTTATCCAATCTATTTCATCTAAACAGCCAAAGAACCAAAGTCATAAAAATCGACTATATTCCAGTGTCCAAATAGTAGGAGTAAACGCATAAGTAAATCAAACCACAATTTTTACTATTTCCTAATCTAATAAAATAAGTTAGTGTATTCTCCCCATGGTTTTAATGTAGCCAGCCAGCATTCGCATGTGGCCTGCATTGTTTGACTTCATGAAATCCCGTCCTGCCTCAGTTTCCAGCTGAGACGTGTCAGTGCGTGTCATAAGCGCATAAGTTGCTCACAGGTCAACAAGGGTCAAGAAGCAGACACACTAATATGCATTCCCGAAGGATTTTGGTGCACTGAATCCGAATCTGGCCGCAAAATTGCTCTATCACGTCAGGTTTTTGAGATATCCTAACCGAAAAGTGCAAAAAACACTGTTTTTCGTCATATTTGAGATTATGTAGTAATACCATCTATTCTAAAAAAAAATACATATAATTTAAAAGTGCAAGGCTCCCTCTTTTGAATGCCGTTGAGTTTGCTCAATTATCTTTTTTTTTTCGTTGACATATCACATGTTGAAATTTCTAAAGTTTCTTAATATGCGAAAATCTACTAAGGATCCCTTAGACTTCAAACAGTTGATTGCAGTTCAGAAACTTCATACTCAGAAACCTTCAATACATACTCAAACTCACAAACTCCAAATCCACAAACCCACAAACCGCAAACCCACAATCCCTAAACCCACAAACTCCAATCCCACAAAACCCGAACCTACAAACTCCAAGCTTACAAAAACCCAAGCCCACCAACTCCAAACCCACAAACCGTATGGGTATGAAGTTTCTGAATTGCAATCGACTGGTTCATATCTAAGGAATTCTTAGTAGATTTTTTACATGTGATATCTCAACGAAAAAAAAGAAGATATTTGAGCAATCTCAACGGCATTCGAAGGGGGGAGACGTGTACTTTTAAATTATATGTATTAGATTTTTGAAAAAGAATAGATGGCATTACTGCATAACCTCAAATATGACGAAAAACAGTGTTTTTGCACTTTCAGGTTAGGATATCTCAAAAACCTGACGTGATAGAGCAATTCTGCTGCCAGATTCGGGTTCAGCGCACCTAAATCGTTCGGAAATATATATTCAAGTTTCTGCTTCCAAAAAAAAAATTAAATTTTGTTGGTCTGTGATTTTCACGGTTTAGTTATTCCAATAAGTATTATGACAAACCAGATGACCAGAGTAATCGTAAACGACCGAATTTAACATATCAAGAATGTTGTGTAATAAAAAATGTAACGTAGAACATGGTAAATTTGAACAATTTTTGTGTTAGTTTTTCGATAGCACCATCAAAAATAAAGCTACAAATCCCAATCTCCTATGGTAGATTTTCATGTCGTTGATGAGTATATCTGTTAAATAATAATTAAATGAAAAATGCGTCTTCATCATTTTTTTTTTAGTTTTGTCCAAAGTTGCGTCAAGTTGTGGGGTAACTTCGAACATGTCTTAAATACCCAAATAAATCAAAGTTTGATACGCTTTCAATGAATTTTGGGTAATATTTTTGTTTTTTATAATTTTTCATCAAAAAACCTTATCATAAAACAATTTTATTGGCCATAGATATCATAGAACATAAACGTAAATTAAGCAGATATTAAAAAATAATAACTTTACAACAGTGTTGTTATATTCTCATTCACTGCTTGAGTATTTTCTATGTGATTTAATAACCTCTTCAAGACCTTCAGAATTCCAATGAACTATGCCACAGGCTCTAAAATCTGGAATAATATTTTTCTTGGATGAAGCATCTACGTCTCATCAATGTTTTTGCTAACAAACTTGGAATATCAAATATTTGGAACAGTCCATTTCTCTTGAGTTTCCATTCTGTCAATACCTTCCTCCAATTTTTTTTTGAGAGGTGCGAAATATGCGACATCTAATGATTGGTACAGACGCATAGAATTTTGAATGCAGGAGATTAAACCCGATATTGTTCTCTTCACATTGTGTTATATGAATCGATAGGTTATTGTCGAAACTTTTTCCTTATTTATATCGAAGCAAGGTACTTAATCAAGATCTATTTGACGATTGCAGTTTTGAGGTGTTTCGCACACCGTTTTAAAACGAGCTTCGGTCTGCTTAAGTCATGGCTAAAGCTGAGTTCATCATAGTTCCAGAAACAACTTCTTCTAATAACGATTGCAACTCCCGAAAATACTCTTTAATCCTAGCTGGACCTACTTCAGTCCTATTCCGTTTAATATTCTGTCAGGAGTGCTCAAACAGTTGATCGCGATATCATCCAGAAGTCGATCGCGAAGACATATCCACATTCCCTAAATAAATTACCTTCAAATGGAATTATAAAGCAACCACCTATCGGTAGCCACTCGTACGACGGCGTAATAATAATAAAGAATGATGTCTTATGCTTCTTTCTATTCCTTGAATACATCGAAATTGTGTGCATGGAATCGTGCACATCTTATGAAATGTACGCTGACGACATGCAATGTCATGCATCGACATCTAAAAAAAGATGTCGATACTTCTTAGCGACATATAATTATCATTACTATCACCTATATACCTATTTGTATGTGCAATAAAAAATTTTAGTTACATTGTAGTTTTTTGTACCTAATAGGTAGAAATCGGATTTTGATTGGCCAGTAACTAAATAACGACAGCGACATGCCCATATCACTGTTATGTTACAGCTCAGTTCTATACCCCCCCCCCCTTACTTTTTTGTGTCGATCGCTTGCCGCTCAATTTTTTTGTCAATGTAATCTGTACTAAATAATACATAACACAGACACAAAAAAAGGCCCTAAGAGAACCACATATCATTTCCGAAGGAATTCGATGTGCTGAACACGATTCTTTAGTCAAATTTCAAGACTTTTGAGAACGAAACTGGTCCAAATACAGGGTGTGGCGTCTTTAGTGCAGAAAAAATAAAATGCAGATTCCTAGGAATATGTGCAATAAAAAAGCCTTATATAAGAAATTCATATATCCACGTTTTGTCAAGAAAATTGAGCTTCAATTTTGTAGCGAAGAAATAAATCTTAGTACGGTCCTGGTCAAAATATGTCATGCCATTCGATTAACATCAACGCACGCTTGCCGAACCGAACTTAACACAGAGTCAAGCCTTTGCGCAAATCAGTATTGCCTAATTAAAATGTATGAAATACACACAAAAGAGATAAAATGTTTTAATGTAATAATAAATAATTTTGGCCAGTTTAATACAATCCTCTCGTTTTAATTAAAAGGAAAAATAAACATAAAATTCAATCAGTTATTTTACTGTAAATGATAATGTGCAATCCCAGACAAGAGGTTTGTAGAAACAAAGTACATGGTGTTATAGAAAAGACTACTATTATTTTAGCAAGTGATAGGTTGGATCACGACAAACGAAAAAGATGCAAACTTACCGCTTATCGTTCGATAGTAGTAAACGTATTATTGTTGTCCTCGTTATCCATTGCCGATTTAGTTAAAACAATAACTTAAAAATAAATAATAAGATACGTCTTTAATAAACACTTAACGTCTAAACAGTAGAAACGCGATCTTTTTGACACAACTAAGCAGCAATTCACCCGCGTACTGACACTGACACTGACTGACACTAACTGACACTGACACTGACTGACACTCCACAGGTGCCATACGGAGTGCGGACTAGGTCAATGTTTTTTGCGCTATGTTAAACATTACCGGCATTAACATTTTGTCACTTCTTGTAATTTTTTGGAAAATATTTTTAATACTCAAATCTCATAATCGCCTTATGGTAGCATATATTATTTTACTTTATTTATTGTCAAGAGTCTAGGTTTTTAATTTTCTGCATTAAAGACGCCACACCCTGTATATCGAAAAACTGAGTTTTTCCTTAATTTTGTCCAACTTTCGTAGTATTTTGAGGTGCCGAATAAGATGCCATCAGTAAAATTTACATGCTCGATATTTCTCAGAAAATTCATTATTTGGGAAAACTGGTTCAAACTGATTTTTTTCCTAAATTTTTACCAAATATATTATTTGGCCAGCTCGCTCTCCCCACTCGTTCACTAGGACACATCGCCGCTATCTCTTTTCTTCTTCTTTTTTGCAATTAAATAGTTGAATTCATCTTAATGTTAATGTAGGACATGAATATTTTTATAGGTCTTAATGTATACTCTCCAAATTTCGGCTATTAATATTAATAATTAGGTAACGTCACTACGATTAAATAAAAAAAATCATATCAGCTTCTAATCAATTTAGAAAAACGATTTTTTTTTAAATTCGAAGAAAAATAGTACCTACCTTTTTTGTATAAACCTTTTTTCTCTATGAATAACAGTTTTTTTACGCGAGTCAAAAAAACACTTTTCCATTGTTTAAATAAAGTTTCCCAATTAGTCTCGAGTTGATTTTTTGATATTTTGTTTTTAACGATTCCGAACAATATTCCGAAGAGAATAAAAACCTATAATGACTGGACTATTACCCTTGACCTCGATATTTCTCAGAAAATCCACTATCTGGGTGAAAACTGACCATATTTTGACTAGTTTTCACCAAAATATTAGATCTTCTAAGACATATCGAGCTCATGAATAAATTTTACTAATGACGTCGTGTTTAGCGCCTCAAAATACTGCGAAAATGATATATTTGAACAAAATTAAGGAAAAAATCAGTTTTGACTCATATTTGGGTCAATTTCACCCAAAAATTTCTTCGAAATTAGTCGTGAAGTCTTGAATTTTGACTACTGAATCGTATTCAGCGCATCGAATTCCTTCGGAAATGATATGTGGATCTCTTAGGTTTAGACTTTACTTAACTTTTGTGGAAAAAACAGGAGAACGACAATGTTTTTATTTATTTTTCCCTTCATTTTGTCGGAAATTGTGTATTTTAGTATATTGTTAAATGATTTCTCTTCTATTAACAATTTTTTACATCACTTACCCTTTTCACTTCTGTAGCTATCTATACCTGTCATGCTGGTGACAGGCTCTGAAAAAATGACAGAATCTCTTAAATAACATATCTCCGAATTGTATTAAATTGATGCAGAGAGCTGCAAACATAGATAACTAACGGCATAACATCCCTGGAAACATCCCTTTAAATAATATATCCTATAATCTTTAAACACGAGGCGCCACTGCCATGTAGTAGTTTTTTAAGTAAAGCTGCATTCCTGAATTTATCTAGGTACTATAAGAGCACATTCATTCTCATACAAATGTTATTAACGGAATAACAAACTTGTTTTGCCCCGATGTTTTCAAATGTTCATTCAGGGGCAGTAAACAAACACTAATAGAGCAGTTCAGTCTGCTACAATTTTAGTTTTGCAGTTGCGCGGATTAAATAAACGTTTTTTATTCGCTCTTAAACAAATTCAATGAGCGTACGGTTTTTTCGAGAACGATAGGGGCGCTTTTTGTGGCACACAATGCAGATAAAAGCTAAAACGCAAATGAGTTGAATAACTGGAATTTATCGCGAGCTTCGGGCAAAGCCACCTGAAATTTTATTGGGTTTGTTTGGTATCTCTTTTCAGCAGGAGCAGAATGTTTAGATCGGCTTTGTAGAATGTTTCTGTGCACAAAAGCAACGCCTGTGCGTGAACGAGTTTCAGGATAACCAATTAAGATTCCTTAGTTATTGTAAATGTAGTTTTTGTCGAAGAAGATTTTTCAGATGTATCAAAAACAGATACATTTTAGATTTTAGATAATTATAGGAACTGCGTATACCTATACAGGGTGCTCGCGAGAAAAACATTTAGGGTGCGATTCTGCTTAATAAATAAATTATATTTCTTATTACACCTTTTCGAAAAGTCAATTTTAACAATATTGACGTAAGCTCGGAGTCATTTTTTTTAAATCAATATTTTACAATTAATCGATTTTTCTCAAATTTGAGACAATTATTATTGGTAATAAACGGAACTTACTAATAAAAAATCATCAATATTCTAAATCTCTGAAGGGTTAAGGACTAGCCTTATTTGCCACAAAATATATCATTCTTTATTTCCCGTTTTACATAGAACTACAATACATCTTTAGAAAAATCGTTGAGAGAAAACATATTTGTAATTTGCTTTCTATTGTAAATGTACGATGTAGTAGCAACTTACTACTTAAGTCTCAAGATCTGCGTCAACAGTTCCAGAAAATATGGATCAGAACAGCGCATGACATTTTGTAGTAGTTAAGGAAATGATGTAAATAAAATAGAATAACAAAAATATATTTTGAGTAATAATTTTTAGTTATACTGTTATAAAATAAATCATATAAGAAGAGAACTATATTCGGTTTAAAGCAAATACACATACACCGTGTCCACCTAGTGCGCGTAAGACTAATATCTAGGTTAATAAAAGATATAACTTTATTTTTTTTCTACAGAGTTGCCTACTTTTCCGAGCTGCACAAAATTAAAATATATTTGCATATACAAGGTGTTCAGTTTTTCCTTTTTTTAAATGAAAACCTATATTTTTTATGGCATTATCGAATTCTATACGTAAAAAATTAACGGGATTTTGTGTTATGATCCTTATTAAAATATTGATAGTTTTCGAGATAATCAACTTTTAATTTTTTTTTCGCCACTTCTAGTACTTGACATAATTATGATTGTATGACAGCTAGAAATTTTTTTTTCAGGAACTGTAGAGTGAAGCTCTTAAAAATACCGGATTTGCGCCCGTTCCTTTGTCGGGAAAAATATTGTAAGGGTACTTATTTCAAGTTAGCTTGCAACTTGTGAGTATTCTTTTTTCAAAATTCTAATCATCCAAATTTTTTAATCTCCAATTTCACTAATAACTTTCCTAACTACGATAACAGTGCTTGATTTTCAATATGATACGGATGAAACTTCTTCTTCAATATTTTATTTGTCAAGCTTTTGAAAATTCCAAAGTTACTACTAATTTCCTAGCACTAATATTTGGATTTTCAACAGCAGACGCCACAACTTTAAACTAAATATTATTGTTGTTACTTTCATGTCGCCTGGTAGTTTTCTCATAATTCGCATTTGCTGTTCATTCAAACCTTTCCTTCACATTTTTTACTCAAACCCGTCAACATTATTGTTTGTGTGCATAGATTTCTCAGTGTTTTGATATTTTGCGTTAAATTGTGTTAAAAAGCGAAGTAAAAATGGATATAGAAAATGAAAATGACTTTTCTTTAACACCACCGGAAATTAGAGAAGCTGCTGAAGTTGCCTTATTAAATTTGTTGCCGGAAAAGTCAAGGAAAGTATATAATATGGCCTATGAATCTTTTTTGAAGTGGCAAAAGGAAAAGAAAACCACTTCATTTTCTGAATCGATTTTGTTAGTATACTTCACTGAATTATCCACAAAATATAAATCTTCAACACTATGGACCTATTNAAGTTGCCTCATTAAATTTGTTGCCGGAAAAGTCAAGGAAAGTATATAATATGGCCTATGAATCTTTTTTGAAGTGGCAAAAGGAAAAGAAAACCACTTCATTTTCTGAATCGATTTTGTTAGTACACTTCACTGAATTATCCACAAAATATAAATCTTCAACACTATGGGCCTATTATTCAATGCTTAGAAGTACGATCACCTTACATCACGATATAAATTTAGAAAATTATAAAAAATTACGAGCATTACTAAAACGAAAATCAGAAGGTTTTCAGCCTGAAAAGCGAAAACTTTTTCTGGCGAAGATATCAATAATTTTTTAACCAAAGCATCTGATGATAAATACCTAGCAACAAAGGTAAGATATTAAGTAAATCTTGCATATAGTTATTTTACATTTTGTAATTTAAGGTTGCTTTAATAATGGGAGTAATTGGTGCATGCAGAAGTAATGAGTTGTATGAAATGAAAATAACCCATTTACAAGATTTTGGATCAGCTTTTTTGGTTAATGTGCCAAATACCAAGACAAAAATTTGCCGAAAATTTACTGTTACGGATAACTTTTACAAAATATGCAAGACATATATAAGTCTTCGACCAAGTCATGTAACCAGTGACACATTTTTTTTAAATTTCCAAAATGGTAAATGTACAACTCAGAGAATTGGGATAAACAAATTTACAAAAATGGGAAAGGATATCGCTGCTTTCCTCAAATTGCCGAATCCAGAACAATATTCTGGGCACAGTTTCCGCAGATCTTCTGCAACAATACTGGTTGACGCAGGCGGGGATATTACTGCTCTCAAAAGACACGGTGGATGCAAGTCCACCGCCGTAGCAGAAGGCTACATAGACGAATCCATCAAAAATTAAACCAATACGGCCAACAAAATATCATCTTCAATTCAACCAAAACTAAACCAAACGAATCAATGTACATATAATTCAAATGTTTCAACTCACCAAAACATTAGTTTTGATGTTAATTCTATCCTTCCGATTAACTTGACCAATTTTTCAAATATTACAATTATTAATAACTATAAATAAATAGCATCATCTTGTAAAATTAAACACGTGATATTTGTTAAGCTATATATATAGATTTTTGTATTACTTATTATGAGATATTTTACGATTATTATAATTTTTGATAAATGTACTGTGCATAAATGAACAATAATGTAATGTATGAAATATTTATTAGAATAAAATAATAGTGTTTCTTAAAATGTGTATGTAATATAACAAAATTTTCCAACAAAAAAAAAAGCTTCAACAAAAATATTTAGTAGTCGTGGATAAAGTACAGTATTCTACTCCCGTATAATGGCTATTATCCACTAGGTGATTTAGGCCACTCGCCTGCGGCTCGTGGCCGTAAACTTCACCTCGTGAATAATACCCATCATTATACGCTCGTTGAATAATATACTATTAACAGATTAAAAATTATTACAAGATATTAGTTTAAAATATGTTGGTTGGTAGATCTGTTAACATTGTTAAGTCGAAAAAATGTCATAGGAACTTGTAGAAGGTTTTAGGGAAGAAAAAAACTATTTTTTCGGAATACGTATTTCATAGATATGTATATATCTCTAAAAAATCGTTACTTCTACTAAAACTGTTCATGTTCATTAATGTTGGCGCAATATTTTATTCTGAATGATCGTCATACGAAATCATAAAACGTATTTCTGAAGCATCGCCTACGTTTTATTGCTGAGGTCGGACCCTATTTAATTCAATAATATTGTTAATGCATTTTTTGCCCGTCAGCTTACGTATTCGCAAGCAGGATGGGACGAAAAAACTATTTACCCTTGTCTGCGGACAAGAGGACGTAACATATGGGCACTATTTTTAAGTGCTGAAAATTAGGTATTGAAATATATGCTCTCCTAGAGCGTCCATTTATCTTGTTTATTTTGACACAGAAAGTATTTTCCTTGGAGGGATAAAATATTGATTTAGATTTATTTTTCCATCAGCATAACTATATTATTTTAATCCAAAATGTTATGCTGTCAGTTATAACGAAGTTCTATGAGGTGATTTGTTTGAATATGGCAAAAATAAAACAGATCAAAAAATATTTAAGTACATAAAATCATAAGGTACAGGCGCTTACTAAACTTTCCGAAGGTAAAATTACTTCTGGTCTGGTTGCCATGTCATCTGTTTCAATTTTTGGACATTTCCAAGGAATATCACTCCTTTCTTGGGGACAAACTCAAACATTTTCGACGGTTTGGTCACTATATTACTATAAATAAATATAATAAAAAAGTAAACTATTGTACTGGTATATTGTACTCAAATATTTGTCAAAAATGAGTAGTGTGCTTGAAGTGGTTGGAAAACGGTAGGATGTTCTTGATTTCAAACATGAATATTCTTAATTTTAAAAATTCTATTCTATAAACATAACCTCGTCCGTCCGAAGAATATTCTGTAAGGAAATCGAAATTTTCACCTATGTTTTTAATCGAAAATATTACCTATGGCTCGAATCCAAACGCCGAAATCGTTTACAGAATCGCAAATAGCTTCAAACACCTCAAATAGCAGTAGAAGACATCGGGATGGACCATAATTCCACCCAGTTTCAAATTTTTCGGAGCGAAAATGCTAGGAGTGACACAAATTGAGCTGAGATACACAACTGAATTGCCTTTCTTAAATCTAAACACAACGACAGGACAAGTCAACATCCATGAATAGCCCAATCCATACCGATGACCAATCCCCTACAATTGAGCCATGGAGCGCGGTCGACTATCGACCCTGGGATCTTACAATTCTATAACCAGGGCAGAAGTCTCTAGACAGCGCGTTATACGACTCGAATTCAATTGTGTTCGTTGTTTTTCGATACCTTGAAGCCATTTTGCTTATTTAAAGGGAAATAAGTCCCAATGTAGGTATATTCAGGATTCCACATGACCACTAAAAAATATATAAAAAATTAAATACAGTGATAAAACTAGCCGAAATACAAAAAAAAAAGTATCAATTAAAATATTTCAGTAAAAATCGACTCAATTTTACAGAAATAGAGATATGAGAAATATTATTACATTAGCTTTAAAATATTTTCAGGTTTTTATAATTCATCTTATGTATGGGCATGTTAAAACAGTGACGGAACAAAATAAAATTTGCGTAATTTCCTTGATGTACTTAAAACATTAAGGCTGTAGAAAAAAAAATACTACATTTAATTTCAAATATTAAACAATTTGTAAATAATTGTAACTTCTACCGATTACTTTTTTCCAACAAGAATGTCGGAATCCATGATTTTAGTCTTAGTGACTTGGCAGTATGTTTCATTAATTAATTCGGAGAAAACACACTTAGAGTAGCTAAATTTAGTGTAATGCATCTTCAAGTGACTGAGTGTTCAAAACGTGTAGTGCATTATACCTTTAGTAATGCTTCCGCTCAGTACTTAGAGAAAATAGACATAATGCGTCATTGTGCCTTTCCAAAAGCCAAAGGAAACAGCAAAGTGCCTCTCCTACCTAACCTATTTGAATTAGTGTTTGTGAAATCGCTCAGAAGACCAAGGCTAATACAAAATTCAGTTATCATTATTTACCTATTTGCACGACTACTGTGTGTTGTTAACGCCAGTGCTTTGAGAACGTGAGAAAAGGTTTAGCTTTACATGGAAGTGAGGAAATATTTAGTTGTAGTCTGTTGTATTCAAGAAATTTTTAGCATTCCACATAAAAATACGCGTTTTACATCACGATTGATAATAGCACTGCACATAATAATAATATAAAATTAGCGTAGAAAAAGTGTGTACCTAATCAATAATAATAATTAAGTATATATGAAGAAATAAATATGTATGGTCAAGCTATCATTAGACTTTATTGAAATAATAGAAAAATATTTTCATTTTCGAAAAGATCTTTATTCTCAGAAGTGGAGCAATTGGTTACAAAGGTTTATATGAAAAATTGTACTTGTTTTTGCTTAAAGAATATCTCCTTGAAGTTTGAGTATTTTCTCGAGATATACAGGCTGTTACAAATTCGCCTCTCACCACAGGGATCTCGGAAACGGTAAGAGATACGAAGTATCTTAAATGGGGGCAAAGTTGCATTATCATAGAACCAACATTATACCTCCAAAAAATCAAAGCTAATATGAATATTTTTCGAAATATTTGAAGAAAACCGAAATTTTGGAAATCTGTTTTTGTTTAATTTCAGCCTTGTTTGAGATAATATTGAAAAAAGAAAAACACTTTTCCTGGAGAGTCGAAACATTACATATAAATATTGATTATGCTATTCTATAGGGGGCAAAAAGTTGTCATGAGAAACTGTTCTTCTTTTTTCAATATCACCTCAAACAAGACTGAAATGAGACAAAAATGGATTTCCAAAATTTCAATTTTTTTCAAATAATTCGAAAACTAAACATATTAGCCTTGATTTCTTAGGGGCATAATGTTGATCCGCTGATTATGCAACTTTGACCCATTTAAGCTACTTCGTATCTCTTACTGTTTCCGCGATCCCTGTAGTGATAAGCGAATTTGTAACAGCCTGTATATAAAGTATACTATTAGAGGACTATCTAAGTTGAAAACGTTGGATTTAGTCGGGTATGCCAGTCAAGAAAACAATGAGGACTATTTATTCAGTTCAAGTTTTCCAGCACTTGATTGTCTCTGCCTCAAGAACTCTATAATGGTTATATTCTCATGAACACACATGAAAAACACATTTAAAAATACTTACAAATATTGAGGTTGCATACCACAAAGTTATAGGTGATTGGAAACATTTATAAAAGTCTTATAGTAAAAATTAAATTATTTAAAAAAATCAAACATGGTTAAAAATTGATAAAAATTTGAAAAATGTTCATATTGAAACTAACGAATCTGCGGTTTTGCGGGTTCAGAAGAACTAACTCATAACCTATCTGTGTAATATTAGAAAATATTTCTATTCACGTATAACTTTGCAGTATGCAACCCAACCTAATAATAATTTAAACATTATAGTGTTCCTGAGGGAGCGACAATGAAGTGCTCGAAAGGTTGAACTGAAAAAAGCGTCCTCTTTGTTATTTTAACTCACATACCCGACTATATCCAACGTTCTTTGTCTTTATGTGTATATAAATATATAGGAAACATTTAATTAAGTTACAACCTCTTTCTTTTTTTTTATAAATAAATAGGTAAATAATTGTTTCTGACCAGCGCATTCGCCATTTTTTTAAATTCAACCCTCTTATAAAATTAAGTTTCAACATTTTACCTTCAACACCCATTATCAGTTATATACGCCTACTATAAGAAAGAAACACGCCTTTACGCAGCGTGAAGTGCAGGGTGACATAAATGGCAGTATCAGACACTGATTATCAATTTAAAATTCAAATTCCTCAGTGTAGGATGCTTTTTGCTCTCCTAATCTGTGACGTTTCGAGATTAAACTTGTAACTCACATTAATGGTATTAAAGAGTTTAATTAAATTTGCGCGGAAATAATTAGAGAGTAATTTTACTCTGTAGAAACCTAATTTAATAAAGGATTTTTTTCGCCAAATAAACATCATTTGCTAAATCGGCCTTTTGAGTAATACTTTTAATGAGTACGGCTTTGCAAAGGTACACTAACACCAAAGATCGATCGGCATGAGAAATGGTAGCTATCGGTAAAGAGAAAATGTTGTATTTCCTTCCTAGATGGGCATGCAAACGTTTCCTTAAAAACTTTAAAATGAAAGGATTTCTCTTTCATACAAAAGAAAAAAGTGTTCTTTTCAATACGCGTCTTTGTTCGTTTGTTCTCATATTTTTGCAATATAAGGTGGCTTATTATACCAGACGACGCGATCTACTCCAGTTTTATTACAATTTTTCTGTAAATCAAATTCCAACTGCAATTCCATTTCAAGTCAAAGAGAAATTTCTACCACTTCAAACGATCCAATCTATGCAACATTTCCTGTTTAAATCACAATTTAAAATAATTATTTTTGCAACAAAATGGGTACCTAAGTACCTATTGAATTAAAGAAAAATAATTCACTTCCGTGTTTCAAATACCTTGTTTATATTTTTACATGTCAGATGAATTAAATTTGAATCTAATTTTAAATTAGTAAATCGCTAGTTTTTGTCTGTTTTTTTTATCTAATATTTTATTGTTAGAGAAATTACCGCATAGTACTTTCTTTAGCAGCAGAATTATTTGAAATTGAAACACTTCCTAACGAAAAAATTATAATATTTTATGTAAGTACGTAGATAGTTCAATATTAATAAATTCGCAAAAAATACAACTGAAAACAGTGAATCATATTTATTTATCCTTAGACATTGCCTAATCAAAAAAATCATGCGTGATATTTTCATTTCCGTTTGTAGATGCAAAAATAATGTTGTCTCTTAAACCTGCCGTTTTATAGACAAAAAATCACACTTTTAGTAAGACAATGATAGAACAAGTAGATCCATCCAGGAAGTGACGAAGCGTAAGGTTAGACTAGAGCAACTTCCTTTGATTTTTTGCATCACGGAGAACATGTAAGCATCAGAAAACGTACCTTCCCTGTTTTGTCCAGCAAATTTGTAAAAATACTGTACGCGATTTTGTGTATGTTCAACAGGCGTGCAAAATTCAAATGCAGGACAAAAAAATTGAGTATATAAACGCCCCCTTTAATGAATAATGTAAACGGGTAAAGGTGAATAAAATCTTATCTTTTGAAAATATTAATAGCACCTCTTATTGTGTGATATTATGTTTTTTTCTACTCGTTTATGCGAAGGTCAGAGTTTCATAAAAAAGTGAACTTATTCTCAGCTAAAAAAAAATAATTAATTATTTGTTAATTATTTGCTGTGTTGTAGTTCGTTTTGAAATAAACTGAACGTAAAATCATATAAGTCAAGAAAATAGCATCTCCAACTTCAAATTAAATATTTTTTTCTTTCG
Organism: Anoplophora glabripennis; assembly: GCF_000390285.2. Classification (NCBI taxonomy): domain Eukaryota; kingdom Metazoa; phylum Arthropoda; class Insecta; order Coleoptera; family Cerambycidae; genus Anoplophora; species Anoplophora glabripennis. The sequence continues at coordinate 898,929 of NW_019416229.1, read as the reverse complement.
TAAACTTGTCCCATAATTTGTACAGGCTGGTTCATTTCCGGTGGGATTTCAAGGTATTTCAGAAACTACTAAAGATATGATAGATCTGACACCACGTTCTCGAGCTCGATTTTCATGGCAAACTCAATTGTCAAATCAGAAATTTGCTATCTTCATTTGTTTCTGAGTTACAGGGCGTTTCTCATTATTGCGACACTTTTGAATATGTCTATATCTGAGCTGTTAAATAAGGGAGAGTTAAAGAGAAAACTGCTCAAGACAAATTCTTTGGCGTAGAATTGAAAGCCGGTATTCGATTTTTAGTAGGTCTTAAGATTCCAGAGTTATGACCCAAAGTTATAATTTTTAAAATGAAAATCGTAGCTGGTCATGACCTAAAAAATGGAGATTTTTTTGCTTTTCAACAATATATCATATGCTATAGTTATTTTTACAAACACAGAAGATACGGGGTGTTTTATATATAAATTCGAACCTTTTTTATATTTTAATATAGCTGGCTATGAAAATACATACAAAACTATAATTCTTATTTTTACAAAACTCATATCTGTTACAAAAATATGAAGTTTATTTAAAATATATATTACAGATAAGAGAAGACAGAGTTTTCAAATTTTTATTTCACTTCAACTCAAATTACAATATTAAACGTAAATTAAACAAAAGTAAGTACCTACATCATCATCTAAATGTACAAATTGCCGTCCCTCAACTGTCACACATTTCGCGCATCTTCTGGCAACGCTTCCGGTAGCTACATTAAATATATATTAGAAATATTATTAAAAGAGTTTTCAACATTTTGTCGAAGTTCCTCGATAGAGTAGAAAGAAATTTTAAATATAATGTCTTTTAGAAAACCCCAAAGGAAAAAGTCCAATGGACTCGAATCACGTAACCTAGACGGCCATCTAATCGGTCCGTTTGTTCCTATCCACCTATCTCCTAAAATTTCGTTAGTATTATATTGTCACACGAGTATATGTTGTGCACTTAAAATAAACGTCATATTTTTACAACAGATATGAGATTTGTAAAAGTAGGAATTATAGTTTTTTATGTATTTTCATAGCCAGCCATATTAAAAGAATGGAAAGGAAAAACGTATAATTTATATATAAAACACCCCGTATGTCCTGTGTTTGTAAACATAACTATAGTATGTTGCTAAAAAAAAAATCTCTATTTTTTTAGGCCATGGTCACGATTTCCATTTAAAAAAATATTACTTTGGGAAATCTTAAGATCTACTAAACATCTAATAATACTACGCCAAAGAATTAGTCTTGAGCAGTTTTCACTTTAACTCTAACTTATTTAACAGTTGAGATACAGACATGTTAAAAAATGTGACAATAACCAGAAACGCCCTGTAACTCGGAAACAAATGAAGATAGCAAATTTCTGATTTGACAGTCGAGTTTGCCATGAAAATCGAGCTTGACAACGTCGTGTCAGATTTATCACATTTTTAGTAGTTTCTGAAATACCCTGAATTCCCATCGAAAATGAATCAGCCTGTGCACTCATGAGAAAAAACGGAATTTTCATCCCTTATTGCAAAATATACTATTAATTTTAATGTCATTTTCTGTGAAACATTTCATATCAGCAAGGCGCTGAATCAGCCAAATTGTAATAATTCACTACAGATTACGGATGGTTACTCAGTGACTGTAGCTTTGTAGCCCTTTGTTTAACCAGCCCTAATGTTGTAAAACCTCATTTTTTGTACTGAGCGGAATGATGATGCTATTTGTTTCCGGATGGGCGCCGACTGAAAGCATTAAATAAACTTGATTTTTAAATTCAAAACTGGTAATTTCCTTTGATACAGATAAATTGCTTTGTCAGGCGTGATAGTTTCATTAAAATGGTCATTATAAATTTGAAATTTATCCCCAAATGTTGAAACTAGTGTTGTATAAAGCTAGAATCACTACGTACAGAGGAAGGGGTGGTAATTTGGAATCTCACTTTGTTTTTGGTGAATAAGTTGAAGAACAATATTTATTTGTTCATTTATTTATATATTTATTTATTATCTATTTATTGTAACATATAACTATTCAACGACAAAAACTTTTGAATGCCAGGCTAATTAATCAAAAGTAAGGACAAATAAAATTATAAAAAAGTCAGAATACTAATAAAAGCCAAGAAAAAGAGCAAGAATATACGTTAAAGGAAATACAAAAAAAAAACGGACAACAAGATCAAGTTAGTACATATCAGGATCCTAATATTAATTTTTGATTTTAGAATCAGAGTTATCGAATAAATCAATTGAACATGCAAATACATCAATTGAACTTGCAGACACATACATATATGCAAATCATGATTACTTCATATGGTGAAGATGATGATACAATGTGCGTTTTAGGTCTTCAAATGAATTCAAATCTATTTAATATTTTAGGCCAGTCAATCAAGGGATCAGTAATTTTGTACAGTATAGTCACAGAATTAATGAAAGGATCAATGAGTATCGAAACTGTCAACTTTGTACTTGTATATTTAACGTACCACACACATATCGTAAAACTATTATTTTTGTTAACACTAGCAACAATTGCATAAACATCCTGTATATTATGTTGGCTTTTTTTGTTTCGACAGCTTGTGTTTCAGTATTAGTCAAATATGAATAAAACTATAGTATTCACATGTTTTTTTTGTCAATAGTTTAGCAATAATGAATTGGTATATAATATGTTAATATACAGGATATAAATAAATAAGTACGAAAAAAGGGTGTAAAATAATTCCTTAAAACAGCCGACAAATCGTAGGGGTGGCTTTTTGTACCCCTTACAAGCGTAGAGAAAAATCAACAAATTGATTTTTGAGTGATAGTGGAATATGTCATTACTATTACTTTTTTGATATTTCAGAAAAAAATTAAATACTATTCTTTTGGCAACTTCTTTAAGCGGTTGTATCTTCAAATAAGATTTTTTTATATGAAAAGCACACTTTATTTTTCCACAGGGAATCACCCCCTAAATTTTTTCGTATTTATTTATTTATTTACACCCTGTATATGGTGAATGTAAACAAAATACTGAGACCATAGAATGATTGTACTGCAATTGTTTTCCACTTTCTAAGAGTTCAAATAAAGTTTGCGCTCCTATTTCTTATATTGACTTGTCCTATATCTTTTGCTTGTAAGATCTGAAGGGATGAATAAATATATTATTATTATTATTATTA
>NW_019416229.1:866911-895699 GCF_000390285.2 Anoplophora glabripennis | reverse complement strand
GTGCATGTATCTGTATGTCTTATCAATTGTTAATGTCATTGACGTGTATACATCATATATACTTTTATATACTTTCCTATTTCTTATATTGACTTGTCCTATATCTTTTGCTTGTAAGATCTGAAGGGATGAATAAATATATTATTATTATTATATTATTATTATTATAAAGCGAGGTCATCCCCCCCCCTTCAATATTTGATTTTCCGTAAAAAAATAAGAAAGTAAAAATTTGAATTTATTGTTAATCATTTGTTAATTGTTAGTTTTGTGGTAAGAAAGCAAATACTGATGGTTTCTTCGATATAAAGTACTCGAACTGTTTTAGTGATCTTTTTCTTTCAGCTCAGGCGGGTAAATATTTATAAAATGTTAAATTTTAAGATATTAATTATAATTAGGAATTTCATATGGTTTAGTACACAGAGCTGTAAGAAAATTACACTTACATTCATATAAAGTTTCCATGGTGCAATAATTATTACCATTAGATAATGAAAATAGAGAGGCATGGTTTCATCTTAGTGGATACATAAATTTACAAAATTATCATAGGGTCTGTGGAAAATCCACACGTCTTAATAGAAACGACTTTACATCCTGTTAAAATAGGAGTTTGGATAGCCATATCTCGGCGAAGAATAATTGGACCTATTTTCTTTGATTATGTTACTGCTGAGCGATATAGACAAAACAATTTTTAAATCAGGTACATGATGACGAATTGCACAATGGTTACTTCTAACTTCCAACAAGATGGGGCAACAGCACACAGCTAACTATACACTGGAGTTCCTAAAATAATTTTATGATGATCGCATTTTTAGTCGAGGCTTATGTCCTCCAAGATCTCCGGATTTAACTCCCTTAGATTATTGTCTCTTTGGAACATTAAAACTTCCATGTATATAAACCGTTTAAACACAGTTAATGAACGAAAGGACGCCATAAGACGAGTATATCTATGAATACAGAACGAAGGCAGACGTTTTGAACATCCATTATAAATAAACTGTGATTAATTAAATATTATTCATTTTAATGTTTAAATAGTTGTTGGAAATTATAACAAATTATTATTATTACTGGTAGGGACATAATTTTGGTCAAAATTAAAAATACATATTTTTTCTAACTTTAAACCAATAATGCAATTATTATTTTGAATTTTCTTATAGGTAATATGTTCTTCTTCGCATTTCTAAATGAAGAAAGTAAACATAAATTTAATTAATAATTGTTGCATTTACTTTCGGATAAAAAAACCAAGATAGATAAATAAAATTGTTAAAAATCGATTCTTATGATAATTTTGAGGTTAAAAATAATAAAATCTAACTATTTTTATTTAATCCATTTCTTTAATAAATTAATAAACCCCTCAAATTATTTAATTCCAACATTCAGCTTTATATTGTGTTGTATTTTTGTGATTAAAATGAATATTACCCTATTGACCTGCACTTAACCCGCCACTGAACGAAGTAAATCACTGTCAGTGTTGCCAACTTCGAAGAGTGAAAATAGTAGGAGAGCGGCACACAACATATTTGTGAGTAGAGGAGCCATCAATCATTCTGGATCTCTCTGTATATTCAACGCGAAACGAAAAATTGCGTTATTACCAAAGACCTCAGAATGACTAGACAAGTAATTCCCTATGCATTGCAAAGGAATTGTTTTGATTTCCCACAACTTGAGACATCCTGCTATTAAACAAGGATGAAAATAGTTCTTTGTTTACTAGGGAACTCTTAACCAGTGGCGTGTGTGTTAAAAAGGGTGATACATTTTAATATTTGTCTAATTTATATATATACTTACCGATTTCACACCTAATTTGGGTTTAAAATAATGTTAATGACTTCTTTTTTAAATAAATAGAACCATGTTCGTTTTACTCCATAACGGCACTTACTGCCGAAAAAAAGTAATACTAGTTACAACAATCTTTATTTTCTCAGTAACAATATACATCAGTATGTTAAATAATACTAATTAATAAAAGTTTTTAATAGTTCAAATAGGAATCACAAAGTTACAGTTACAGTTGCATATAGTATGGTAGCTATACTATACTTGTATACAATAATATGCATATCAAGTAGAACAATTAGTGATAAATGAAAGATAAATAGTAAATGGGGTTATTACACATATTTTTAAGTTCTTTAATTTCTTAAAACAGATTTATTGGATCTAATTTGTTATGGTCGCAATTGCTACAAAGTGATCCCGAATTATGTGCAAAAAATTGTTTATACAATTTTAATAGGGGTCCTGTATTTTGACTAAACGAACTTGGGAACTCAGGAACTGCTGTGTCCTTAAGATAAACTCGGCCACCAGGTCTTATTAAGAAATCACTTGATGTGAAGTGATCTGAACATACAACACTATCTTTAGGACTATTTTCCTTTCCTATACAGCTCAAAATGCGAGAGAGCCAAACGTCTCGGCGTTCAACATTCGAAGGAATCCTAAAATCAAATTACCTAGGTATATTTCCTTTTAAATAATGTTGCCTTTGCAATTCATGTTACTTTTTATTTAACCGTAACACACAATTCACGTTTTAAAAAAATATTTTATATTTTCAATATTATTGCACTGAAAATTTTCTATTTCAAATTTTGTTTTAAACTACCGTCTGTTATCTGTTACGCCCATGGTAAATCTACCTGCCTGTGAAAAGAGCGATTGCCTCCACTTTTAAAGCGAAATCTACATATAACACAATATTTTCCCATTGTCTATTCACAAAAACAATAAATTCTGCCAAAGAAACTAATAATCCACGGTAAACACAACGTTAAACTCAGTAAGCATGCAAAGAATTAATGGCGGCCGACAGTCTTAAACAATAATAAACATCTAGCGTAGAGCAGGTACTGCGCGCGCACCTTACCGCATGTCTTTAGCCAATGGGAGGCTGAGTTCTCAAAATATTTACAATAGAACAAAACAAACCAAGACAATGCACTGTCTATCCTTTCTGAGGTCGTTGGTTATTACGCACTAGAACTGATATTGAGCCATTTTTCGACCATTTTAATAAAGTATCCCACTCTCCCCTACCCTCCCTTTTATTAAAATCATGTCAAGCCGCCTCATCGGCTCTATTACAAAACTGACGACGATATCAAATATCAGGAATTGCAGATCGGACCCTTGCCTTCGAATGGACGGCAACGGTTAATCCTCGCAACAGCTCTAACGGGGCAAAATCGACCGGTGCTGCTCATCTTCTACCTCGGATTTCATTCCGTTCGATTACTTGCTCACACACGCAAAACAGGCTTATTCATGAGTGACCCAAATCGGTCACGCGCTTGGATATTAACCGAAGCATTTGAGGAGTCAATTTATGCGACCAACGCTATGTATATTAATCGACTAAATGCCATCAATAACTGTTGATCCTATTGTAGTATTGTTTTGGCAGAACGGAGTGATCCGAAAAAATGTCTGTTAGCCTCAAGTGTTTATTAGAAAGTTTGCAAATAAAATATCTTGTATTTTTTTGCGTCTTACATCCAATGACGAATAAAAAAAGTGACTTCATTATTAATGAAAATAGTTGTTTCCGTATGCGATATCTATACAGAGTGTTCAAAAAGTTTGGAACCCCCTCTATCTCAGAAAATACTGCTCAAACAAAAAATGATTAGGACAAAAGTTGCAGGGTTTTGAACAATCCAATGGTGACCTTAACCATGACAATGAAGTTCATTTAGAGGTAAAGTTGAAAATTTTAAATGGAACAGTATATTTTTTCGTAAGAGCATTATTAAACTTAAGTTCTTTGCTTACGTTTGACTTTACAGTTACCTTTAGGTCATGGTCAAAGTCATGGTGTAGGTCATTTTTTAATTTTACGCTCACTCAATTTCCGCATTCAAGAATATCGGGTCATTTATTAAAAATCGACTTGACCTGTAAACGACCTTGAAGGTAATGGTCAAGGCCATATCCGAACGTAAAAATTTACATTGTTTCCATTTCCGGGGTCAAAAATATACGGCACCATTTAAAATTTTCGACTTGGCCTCTAAATGACCTTCAAGGTCATGGCAGAATTTTAAAAAATTTTAAATACAGTGCTTCTTGTAAAGTTTCAGTGCACCTTTACATTTTTTGTTTTACAATTTGACATTTTTGTATTTTTTTTGTGTTGTATTTTGGTTCTACAAAGCAACGTTATTGCATTACATACAATATTTAAAGTATTAAATTCGTTCACAGTATAATAAATTTTTACGTTTTGTTATTTTCCCTACAATATATATTTCCATTTGAAATTGAGATAAAAGATTATTTCAAATTGTAAATAAATAAATTGAGGCTTGCAATACTATTGATTTAAAAAGCAATTGTATATTCGAGTATTCTGCAGAAATATAACGAGCGTTCAAATAAAAACGTGGTCGAAGTTGGCTCTGACACATTGGACGTAGGGAGTAGCTTATAGCGACCAACTTAACCTCATTTCTCAACGAGCTGTATAGCAGCTGTCATTTTCAATAACGTTAATGACTATATAACTCTATTTTAAAGAATAATCGTGATAACTATAACAAACAATTAAAGGAGCTGCGGAAAGTGTCCCCCTCCTTGTTATAACAATAAATTAAAGCAGCTGCTGAAAGTGTCCTCCTCCTTGTTCCAAGCACTTTTCACACCTGTTCCTCAAAGAATTAAAGACATTTTCTAAGATGCTCGGGGTATTGTTAATTTCACGAATCTTGTCTATAAGTCGAGCCTGCAGATGGTTTAAATCAGGAATAGGCAGTTCAAAAATAGTGTTTTTAAGGTAAGGCCACAAAAAGCCCTATGGCTTTGACAGATGACGTTTAAGTTCATTTGCTATACGCTACGCCCTACGTCCAAATTTTCAGAACCAACTTGACCACGTTTTTATTTGAACGCTCGTTATAAACAAAAATTATGAGATGTTAACCTACATCCACTAAACAAACACACTGATATGATCAAACTTATAGGTTCTTAATAATGAGTTGATGCTTCTTGTGTACCTCTAGACTAAACATTTTTTCTACAGTGATCATAGGATCGCCAATTATCACTTCTAACAATCATCTTCCACAAGACACTATCAATATAGCTAAGCATATAAATATAATTTTTGGGAGTAAATCCAAGATAGTAAAATAATTATATCATTTGATATCAATTTAAATACTGCATATAGAAAACAGTGTCATAAAAATTCATACAAGTCTTCCTAAAATGGTGACAAGCATAAATTGTTTCAAACTTTCGTATGATATTGTTTGATAAGTTTAGAAAATATATAATTTGTTGGTATTGGTAACAATTCCACAGTTATAAAATTAATCACAATATAAACGTTAAATTTTTACACAATTTATACTTAGTATAGTAAATTTTTGTGAATATTTTTTCCGTATGTCCGCAACTAAAGTGTACTATAGCCACATTCTACTAATTTTTAAAAAACTAAGTCATTCTACATATCTTTTCTATTTGTCATTTTTAAAAACTTTAAAGAAATAAAGGACAACGACCATTTGCAAAGCTTCAGTGAAAATTTGATACTAAAGAACTTATTTAGTTGATTTGCACTTGAATGGAAGGGGCGATACCCCTTGATTACTTCTATGCATGTGGAACATGATGAGACTGCCAAACCAAAAATTAGCAAGAACAAACAAGGTATAGTATTTCCGTAGTCAGTTGAATATGCAAAAAAACGCCTGGTTATAAAATTTTATGAGTTTCATAGGCGTCCCTAAAAAAATTTTCTGCTAAAGGTAAAAAATTATAATAATTTGTATATAATGTGTAGAAAATTTCTATTATATGTTCATTTGGCCAACAACATATTTTAATTATTTATGTCCTCAAACAATTTTATTATACTGGTGATAAATTTCGATTTGTTCCGTTTCAAAAGGTCTCCAAAATGCCATGTTTTGATAATATTAGTAAACAAAATATTCCTCTTATATCTCCCTTTCACAATTGTAAATGAATGATTGATAGAAGTTGCCCATAATAAATTAAAATTCCTGAATCACACCAAATTCCGCATTGCTGCACTGCACTGCTGGGCAATTTATCAGCCACTTGTCGTCTGCTGTGATTTATTGCCCAGTAGCCCAATACAACTGTAATCGTTTTCCTTTGCCCGCGCTCGCATTCTTCAACTGAGCGTGTACATTTCTATCGCCTCCACGTTTAGTTCGACCAGATCTGTATATGGGTATGGCTAAATAAATATGGGAACAAGTTTGTGTAGCGACAGAGCCTGATACATACCTTGAAGATATTAGCTGTATTTGTTTTACACACTTGGTCACTTTGGTTAAATCACTTTCAGTTGAGTTCTTACCAAGTTCGTTTTTTTTAAACAAGTGAACAAACCAAAATATGACCAAAATCAGTTCCCCCCTTTCCGATCTAACCTAGCCTAATATCGTGGTTAGTAAGTGAACAAGATAACCGAACAAAACATAACCTATAATCATAAATCTAAATAATAAAAATAAGCCGTTGATAATGGATATGGATTCATCCGAAGAAGATATGTTGATTGTAAGTATGCAGATTTAAATCAATAATCATCAATGTAATTTTAATTGTTTACAATACTCAATCCCAATATTTATGATTTCAGGAAGTTGTATTTCACTCTAGCAGCTCTAGTTCAAGTATTAGTGAAGATTCGACAGACGATGAAACACAACGAAGAACCATAAATAAAACTTTGAATTTTGTCGAGGTAGACGTCCCAAAATTTGACGAAACAGAATTTAAAACCCATTTCAGACTTTCAATATCTACGGTGTCATTTCTTTTATCCAATATCGAAAATAGCCATGTAGTACCCGAACACAAATTTGGTAGAGAAAAAGTTTCTGCTGAAAAAGCTTTACTCATATGTTTGTGGTACTTGGCTAATCAAGAAACTTTTCGACAAATCTCATCACGTTTTAATGTAACCCAAAGTACAGCTTTACTTAGTGTAAGGAGAATAGTAGACTATTTAATAAGCATCGCTCCTACATATATTCGTTGGCCAACAGAGGAAGAAGGTATGTACAAGTAATACATATCAAATGCATTATAAAACTTATAGTATTTATTTTTTAGGTAATGAAATTTCAAGAAATTTCAGGGCGAAGCAAGGAATTAATGGAGTTATTGGTGCCATTGATGGAAGCCATATCAATATTAAAAGACCCAAAGATCAAGTGGCCTATTGCAACAGAAAGGGTGATCACAGTATAGTTTTGCAAGCTGTTGCTGATGATAAAAAAAGATTTATAGATGTTTACTGTGGAGAACCAGGCTCTATTCATGATGCTAGAGTATTAAAAAAATCTCAGTTGTATGTAAAAACATCAGAAAAAGGTGGTCTACCATACGATAAATTTTTATTAGGTGACAGTGCTTATCCAAATCTCACATGGTTAGTAGTTCCGTTTAAGGACAATGGGTATTTAAATCAAAATAAAAAATTATTCAACTATAGACATTCATCTACCCGCATAATAATTGAGAATGCTTTTGGATTATTGAAAGGTAGATTTAGACGACTAAAATATTTTGATAATATTAATATAAATTTTATAGTAAAGGCAGTAACTGCTGCCTGCGTTCTTCACAACATATGTATTCATTTAGATGATTACGAAAATGAACAATTTAATGATAAACTTGATGAAATAGAATTAAATGAAGCAATTGAAAATGAATTGCCAATAAATTATAATAGAAGGGAAGCAGTTTTTAATGAAATGTTTAATATGTAAATGTGTATTGTAATTTTAAAATAAAAAATTAAATTCAAAATGTGTATTATTGGAAATAAATTTTAAACAAGGTAGGTATATTAATCATCTATATTTGTATTTGTAACATTCTTTTTACGTAAAGCCACTAATTCTTCTAATGCCTTTACTTTTCTTTCTTCCAAGTCTAATTTACGCTTCTTATATTCTTCTTTTCCTTCTAGGTAACGTGCTTTTACCTGTAAATATTTAATCTTCTGGGTGACTCTTTTTGGTTTTGAATTTGAATTTTCTTCAACTGAATTGATACTTTCAGTCTTCTCAATATCATTTAGTGTAGGTTGTGTACATTCTGGGCCTGAATGTTCTTCCACAATCTGATCAATATTAAGTGTTGGTGGTGGATTTCTATTAATTAATGAGACATCCAGAGTGTGAGGACTACTTATATTAGGTTTTTTATTTAGAAATTCATCCATTCTGTCGAAGAACTGAAATCGTATAGGACATCGTCCAGTTGCCTTTTTATTGTCTTTGCAGTTTTTATAACTTCTTAATAGGTTTCGCCACTTTTGATTGCATGTATCACTGGTCACTGTTATATCATGGCTAATTAAATCATTTGAAACATTTTCCCACATATGTTTACGTTTTCTTGGATGATTTAATTCTTCAAAATGTGCTTCAACGCAATTTATTAATAAAATTGTTTCATTAAATCCCCATATATGTTTTGTTTTCTCTTCAGAATCATTAAGTTCTGCCAGTTGAATTTGGGACTCTGCTGAAGATACTGATGGCGTCTCTTCGGGATCAACCTCTTGTCCATCGTGTTCATAATTTTCAATTGCATGTCGTAATAATGCATTGGCGTAGTTTTCATCTAAAAAAAAGCATATGTAGAGATAATAATAAATTGGCTGATATTTTTATGAAATTCTTACCATTTTTTAGTCTCTCACCGTCTTCTTCAGATATGTAAAACGAATATGATTTATGAGTTTCTGGGTCTATTAACTGAATTATTTGGTCACTTAATGACTTTTCCATAGTGATAGTGAATACTTTTATTTGTATTTGTTGGGCTTAATAAGATTGACAACAATAACAAACAACAACCTAATTAAACTGAAATTGAACAATGAACAGACGTCAAAATTTAAAATGGAGTAGATGGTAGATGTGTGTTTTGTTTAACTTATGGTTAGTTCAAATCACGGTCACTTTTAGTTTGGTCAATTTGACCAAACTGAACTAACCAAGTGGTAAAACAAATACAGCTATTGGTTCTTCAACTGACTTCGGAAAAACTATACTTCACTTGCAACATGTGCATGAAGAACTACCTAACAACCTCTGCTTTGTCCATTCATTTGGGTTGGCACAAGCGCAGCCCACATGCTGGTGGCAAAGACAAGTCAGACGAAATATTAAAACAAAACAAAATTCCTTCTCTAAATTAGCCAACACCTCTGGGATGCAAGAGCCTGTCGACATAGCTTGACACTTGATAAAACTGGCATAATCAAACTTGCTTACTGCTACCAAACATACGCAGTAACATTTTTGGACAATAACAACCATACCATACGTACACCGACAACGACAATGACAGCCGTATCATATTTATTTATTTATTTATTTACAGATTTGACAACCCAACATATTGATAAACAATACAAATTATAGGGTGCACTATAGATAATAATATAATGATAGCAGTGCGTGTACAAAACTAAAATTAAATAAGAATAACAAGTTACAATATACGTAGTAATACAATAAATAAACAATCAATATTAATAAGTAATTACCTAGTTTTAACATAATGATATGATTAACGGTAAAAGAAAACAAGGAATGAAAAACAAACAAAAAAAAAACACAAGATAAAAGAGAAGAGAAAAAACAATTCAATTATGACCAAGTCAAGCTTGGCATCTAACCGAGTTAAAAGAGAGGATGAAAATGTCGGTATGATTAAAAAACAAATTATAAGATTTTTGCAACATACTAAATGAGGAGTTATTTGCAACACTGGAGGCATACGCAGAGTGATAGATTAAATTTGAGGAGCGCGAAATATATTTTTTAATATTAATTGATAGTGAGCTCAAAATGTAGCTGCAGTGAATTTTCCCGATAAATAATAATTTATGCAAAAAAGAACATAAGCGATATGTAGCCTGGAGGATAATTTTAACAGTCTATAGTGCTGTAAAGTCGATTCATAGTTTAATGGTAGCAAGTGCCTATTAAATCGATAGTTTGAGTTATAGATAAACTTTTGTTGGACTTTTTCTAAAGGTTCGATATATTTAAGATACTGAGGATTCCACACTAAAGTCGCAAACTCAAGATGAAATCGGACCATGGATTTATATAATAAGATCAAGGACCTGGGATCACGAAAGGATTTAGTTACCCGTAAAATAAATCCAAGATTACGCAAAGCTTTACGCACAACATATTCAACATGAATTTCGAAAGACAGTTTAGAATCCAAAGTGATACCCAAATCCCTAATGAAATCCACTTGTTGCAGTGCAGTATAATTAAAATTAATATTATTTTTTGGACAGGTGAATTTATTGGATTGACATTTATTAATATTCAAAAACAATTTGTTAAAATTACAGTAATTAACGAAACGGTCGAGATCAGATTGAATAGTCAGACAATCAGCAATAGATGAAATTCTTGAGAATATTTTCAGATCGTCAGCATAAAGTGCATACTCAGAGTAGCGGAAACAGGAGCCAATGTCATTAATAAACAAAGAAAAGAGCAATGGTCCCAAATGAAAGCCCTGCGGTATACCTGACGTAACGTGAACAAAATTTGACGTAGAGTTATTGATTGACATACATTGGCACCTATTAGTTAAATAGGATTATATCCATCTTAACAGATAATAATATGCTCATAAACTTATTTCTTTCTTAAAATCTTAATATTACCTACTCAAAATTCAACACCAAAATAATTTCAGCCATAAGTAACACCCCAACTAACACAAATGCTACTATGACATCGCTTAAAGTTATATAACTGTTTTTTAATAGCAACAAATGTACCTCTTTAGATTTTTAATGCCTTAATAAGGTGTTAATTTGCTCCTATAGCAATTTTGGTATATAAAAAAGTCGTTAGAATATTCTAATAATAAAATTATACAATTTTATGAAGGCTTTCTTAGAGTCTTATATAAACGTGGTAAATGAAACTTCTATAAAGGTTTAAAGTGTAATAGCTGCTTCCTTGTTTATTATAATGTTATAAACACTTACCGGTCAATTTTTAAAGCTTTTATACAGTATATTGATTGCACTATTAATGTTATATAACATTATCATTTAAATATACTGTATGACTAAATTTTTTAAGTTAAATAATATCACAAGCTTTAAAAAAAGATTCTATGAAAGGGTTTTATTACAGCTCTAAGCAGAATAGTTTATTATACTTATAAAACTACTATATAGTAATGTTTTCGAGGGCATATAAATATATATGAAGATATTTTCCGTGACTTAAAAAAATATGTGAATTAAAAAGTTTTAGTGTTAATACACTATTACAACAGTTATGGCGATAAAACTGCATGTTGTTTTTTAAAATTTAAATACCTACTATACGTTATGTCCTAGGATAGTATTAGTTACCCTTCAGGAAGACACTGGAATTATTAATTTTAATTATATTATTACATTCAAATAAGCCCTTTATTATAGTTTGTTTATACGATACGTTGCTTTTACAGTCACTGCAAAATTATTTTGTGCAGCAAACAACAACACTAAAAGCACTGTAATACTGTTTACTGATTATAATTTCATTAATTATTAATACAATTAACACTAACTGATAACGATTTCCTCTTTAGACATCCATTCACGTCTCTTCTAGAATGTATTCGTTGTTTGTGACCAATAAGCGGCTGATTTGCCCATATGATTATCAAATTTGTGATTTTGTGACAGTACTCCGTATATTTGTCTCTTCTAAACTCTACTAGGAGTGCTATTAGTTAAAAGTGTTTTATCATTCACAATCTTCAGAGCTTCTTTCAGCTTCTTTTAAAATACAAGTAGGCACTTACCATCTTACTTATACATGCTACTTTACTATCTGTTCTGTTCACACCATTGGAATTGTAGCAGGAAGCAGTTTACGCAGAATTTTTAAACTGACAGTAGACAGCTAATTACTCTACAAAATACTATATAAAATATTTAAAATTTTAATTATTTTATAACGGATTTATAGTTACTGTGGTAGAAGCTTCCTCCTACCAGCCATATTTTTCAAACATGCTTAGAGATGACAAGATGTCCTCCATATTGTACACCAGAATTACGTCAAAAAGAAATTCAATTTTATAATATATGTATCATGAAATAATTAGTTTAATGCATGTCTAATGAATTATATTTAATAACTTGTTATGTACATATTCTTTNACGGTCACTTCTAGTTTGGTCAATTTGACCAAACTGAACTAACCAAGTGGTAAAACAAATACAGCTATTGGTTCTTCAACTGACTTCGGAAAAACTATACTTCACTTGCAACATGTGCATGAAGAACTACCTAACAACCTCTGCTTTGTCCATTCATTTGGGTTGGCACAAGCGCAGCCCACATGCTGGTGGCAAAGACAAGTCAGACGAAATATTAAAACAAAACAAAATTCCTTCTCTAAATTAGCCAACACCTCTGGGATGCAAGAGCCTGTCGACATAGCTTGACACTTGATAAAACTGGCATAATCAAACTTGCTTACTGCTACCAAACATACGCAGTAACATTTTTGGACAATAACAACCATACCATACGTACACCGACAACGACAATGACAGCCGTATCATATTTATTTATTTATTTATTTACAGATTTGACAACCCAACATATTGATAAACAATACAAATTATAGGGTGCACTATAGATAATAATATAATGATAGCAGTGCGTGTACAAAACTAAAATTAAATAAGAATAACAAGTTACAATATACGTAGTAATACAATAAATAAACAATCAATATTAATAAGTAATTACCTAGTTTTAACATAATGATATGATTAACGGTAAAAGAAAACAAGGAATGAAAAACAAACAAAAAAAAAACACAACAAGAAAAAAGAGAAGAGAAAAAACAATTCAATTATGACCAAGTCAAGCTTGGCATCTAACCGAGTTAAAAGAGAGGATGAAAATGTCGGTATGATTAAAAAACAAATTATAAGATTTTTGCAACATACTAAATGAGGAGTTATTTGCAACACTGGAGGCATACGCAGAGTGATAGATTAAATTTGAGGAGCGCGAAATATATTTTTTAATATTAATTGATAGTGAGCTCAAAATGTAGCTGCAGTGAATTTTCCCGATAAATAATAATTTATGCAAAAAAGAACATAAGCGATATGTATCCTGGAGGATAATTTTAACAGTCTATAGTGCTGTAAAGTCGATTCATAGTTTAATGGTAGCAAGTGCCTATTAAATCGATAGTTTGAGTTATAGATAAACTTTTGTTGGACTTTTTCTAAAGGTTCGATATATTTAAGATACTGAGGATTCCACACTAAAGTCGCAAACTCAAGATGAGATCGGACCATGGATTTATATAATAAGATCAAGGACCTGGGATCACGAAAGGATTTAGTTACCCGTAAAATAAATCCAAGATTACGCAAAGCTTTACGCACAACATATTCAACATGAATTTCGAAAGACAGTTTAGAATCCAAAGTGATACCCAAATCCCTAATGAAATCCACTTGTTGCAGTGCAGTATAATTAAAATTAATATTATTTTTTGGACGGGTGAATTTATTGGATTGACATTTATTAATATTCAAAAACAATTTGTTAAAATTACAGTAATTGACGAAACGGTCGAGATCAGATTGAATAGTCAGACAATCAGCAATAGATGAAATTCTTGAGAATATTTTCAGATCGTCAGCATAAAGTGCATACTCAGAGTAGCGGAAACAGGAGCCAATGTCATTAATAAACAAAGAAAAGAGCAATGGTCCCAAATGAAAGCCCTGCGGTATACCTGACGTAACGTGAACAAATTTTGACGTAGAGTTATTGATTGACATACATTGGCATCTATTAGTTAAATAGGATTATATCCATCTTAACAGATAATAATATGCTCATAAACTTATTTCTTTCTTAAAATCTTAATATTACCTACTCAAAATTCAACACCAAAATAATTTCAGCCATAAGTAACACCCCAACTAACACAAATGCTACTATGACATCGCTTAAAGTTATATAACTGTTTTTTAATAGCAACAAATGTACCTCTTTAGATTTTTAATGCCTTAATAAGGTGTTAATTTGCTCCTATAGCAATTTTGGTATATAAAAAAGTCGTTAGAATATTCTAATAATAAAATTATACAATTTTATGAAGGCTTTCTTAGAGTCTTATATAAACGTGGTAAATGAAACTTCTATAAAGGTTTAAAGTGTAATAGCTGCTTCCTTGTTTTTTATAATGTTATAAACACTTACCGGTCAATTTTTAAAGCTTTTATACAGTATATTGATTGCACTATTAATGTGTGTGTATAACATTATCATTTAAATATACTGTATGACTAAATTATAAATAATTTTAGCTTTTTAAGTTAAATAATATCACAACAAGCTTTAAAAAAGATTCTATAAAAGGATTTTATTACAGCTGTAAGCAGAATAGTTTATTATACTTATAAAACTACTATACAGGGTGTCCGGAAATACCGTTCGAATAATTCTAGGGGTGATTCTACATGTTAAACTATGAAGAAAAGTTCATATGAACATAGGTCCGCAAATGCGTCATAAGGTTGCTATGGCGATTCAAAGATTGCACCGGGATATAGGTTTTATTTTATATCTCTGGAACCGTTTCAGATAGCCATCTGAATTTTGGCATATGAATTGCCTTTAATAGTAGGTACTTTTCAGTGTNCAGCAAAAACGCTGATATCGTTTTGTAGAGCTCCCGTTAAAATTCATATCTAAAATAAAACTACACTGAGAAAACTACTCTCTGCCATACTCTCTGCCGTTTTCTCCTAAAAGAAATTCATTTGACCCCTGGAATTAATTTTTTTCACTGTAGCTACCTGTGCACTTTACTCTAAACCGAGGGTAAGGGATACGTGGAGTTTCCCCCACGTAAAATTTATGGAAACTGGCGCCCGAGATTAAAACCGACTATATAAGTTATTAACTAACATTACCGTTTAGAGTCCAGTCCGAGGAATAGAAGACCGTTCTGAAAAATTAAATTACAGGGGGTGTACACACCATAATCAAAAGTAATAAAAATTTACACCGAACGATCCATAGGGAGAGAACCGAGGAAAAGTGCGTCACAGTAAGAATGCAACGACAAAATACTAATTAGTGGAATAAATATTATATGTACAGCTTTTATAAAATGGTTTTATAAGCTGCGCCTATTTTGGATTTATAAATGCTTATTTAATGCTGAATAACTGTTCTCATCATATTTTAATAAAGCTTTTACCTGCAGGAGAGTGGTCATATAGATATTCTTAAAGCTATTATAAACTTATTTGCGCTACTTGGGACTGAATGTACAGTACAGTGTTGTTTTTTATTCTGTTTTATTTTTTCTACAACATATCGATTCCTTCTGCTCAGAAAGCATACGTATTCGATTTTCAGATTTATCACCTCTCCACATTAATATATTTTATTTTATTAAGTATACCTGACAAATTACCTGTCATCTTTGTTCGCTTAAATACATAAACTCCCGTGACATTCCACCGTATCCGCTGCATAATTAAAGTTTCCGAATATATATTCCCTGCCAGTAGTAAAAGACGGGGGAGCCCGTATGTCAGTACATATTTACCTTCAAATCTATTCGCGGTAACGTTGTTCCACTAATATTAGTCCCAATTTTACATTTTAGCTTGCAAAATTTCCATTACACTGTCAAACAAAAGCCCCGTTTAATGGAAATGCTCCGAATGCCAACTAATAACTTAGTTTCAGGAGTTTGCCTAAGACGGGAAACTGTTTGGATACGGCTTTAAACTGATGTTCTGATATTCCTTTTCTGTTCAATAGTTGCACGCGTAAAAGACGTTCTAGCTAAGTCTGTTCAGAAAATAATCGAACTTTTTGAATAGGGTTTTCAAAAATGATGCTTCTATAGCTCAGTTATGACAACACCATATATATTTTTTGTTTATTTTTCATCTATTTTGGACGTAATCTCCAAATTAAAGCCGTTAAAATTTTCAGCGAAAACATATTTGCGTGGTGTATTATGAGTTGCATAACTCTATAATGACGTAACACAGTATTGTCAATGTTAACGCACGCGCGGGATCTTTTTTATATTTTGTGGCGCGAGCATTCTATAATAGTGTGAACTGATTAAGATGGCTGCAACAAATAAATTTTATAAGTGGTGTTTTGTACCATATTCTACAAATACTTCAATAATCCAAATAAATATTTTATAACTGTACCAACGGAGTATTCTAGAAAGTTGAAGTAGTTTAGCAGTTAGAAGGGATATGACCAAATCACGAAGTAGTTGCTTATATTGTGAAGATCACTTTAATGTACCTAAGTAGGTAATTTCATAATAATTTTTATAAGATGCTTACAATCTTCTTGTTATATTTTAGTTAGAAAAATTATGTGCATTTCAAACTAAAACAAGATGTGGTTCCACACATTTCTGATGATCACCAATGTGGAAAGAGAGCTACAAGTACCCCTGATGATTCTGCATTTATAAAACGACAAAGACAAAATATAGTAAAATATATTTTAGAGTCAACAACAGTATTAACACCTGTGCAAGATGATGAAGCTCAAGCAAGCACCAGCAATGTAAATAAACAAAAATTTATTACATTTCAAATAGACCTGAAGCCTGTAAAGAGTACAGCTATTAGGCAACAGTTTTGAAACGCCCAAAACAAACGATGGAATTAAATTTGCCTTCCACAAATGTTAGGTATAAAAGTGTAGGAGTACAAGCAAGACCAAACTATCGTAGCAAACATACCCTATACAATTATAAAAATATTGCACACACGGCTTCTTCACCAATTAAAATCACAACTTTCAGACATCAAACTTCATCACCATTGGAAAAATTACCCAGTTCTGAAAAAATGGAATCTATCACTACAAGTAGTAGTAGTGAAACAATTTCTTCATATGTACCAACAACAAAATAAAAATGTTCGTTGAACTTTTATTTCCCAATGCATAATAACAAAAAATATCGGGTTCTACTTACGACGTCTCTTTTACTCCTCTAACCTTAGGTGCATTAAAACGATCATAGCTCTTAATGAATTCCATTACCATAAAAATGATGTCTATTTTTGATAAATTATTAGAAGAAGCTTTCACAAATCCTTCTGTACCCATTGCAATTGTAGATAAATAAAGAAAAAAGTTAACGATTGTAATTTTAATAACTTCACTTACACAGCACCAGTAGATCGAGTAAAATGTAACATATAACCACAAGGGCGTCGCCAGCCAATGGGCTAGGAGGGGAGGGGGGGTAAGATAAGAGACGGAGGATTTTGATATAAGGTCAATTAGAGTTTAATATATTACAAAGAAGATTGTCTATGAGAAGTCCATCAATAAGTTTTGCCATAAGCCTACTTTGAGAAAAGTAACTTATTTTATACACCGTAATATAGTAAGAGTTCAATTAAAAGCCTTTTTTCTCAAAAACCGTCCATATTAGGAAGTTCTAACAAGAGTATATTATTTTTAGAAAATAAAATTGTACATTAGAAATTGCAGACCGAATAGTAAAAAACCTAGCCTCAAAAAAATTAGAAGTTAAAATGTAATACGACATAACTAGCGCCATCTATGAAATATATAAAAAATAATTAGGCCAGCGTATTTGACATCCTTAAGAACCCTGGAATACCAAATTTCATAAAAAATGTTTCACACCGTTTGGATATTTTCGTAAATATTCTATTTAAGAAATGTTATTTTGTCGCACTGTATCTCGAAAACAAGAGGAGATAGACATACAGGGTCGGAAAGTCCCCATGGTTCATCGGCCGTTACGTGAGAGCGATAAAGTAAGTCATAGAAATCCATGCGATAGAGAAGGATGGCTAAATAAAGGGGTCTCATAATCACCGCCCGTTTCGCCCTTCCACAAATAAGATCCACTTCCACTTGTAATTCAACGACCGGTGGTCATCTTTGTTTTCGTCGTTTGCCTTTTCTGTAATAGATGTCACTACTTATACAATTCCGACTTCGTATTCCGATATGTTAATACAATTCGTTAACAGAGGGTAGCACAATTTGTCTAAGGTGAGGCGCAGCCTTAGAAAGAGTGTTGCCAGATCTACAGATTTTTTTGGAATTGGGGAAATAGGGAATTTTGCTTTATTTCTTGGGATTTTTAAGTCATTTTAAAAGTATACTTAAATAACAACTAAATGAACTTTAAATGCAGCTGAGCACTATACTCCATTTGAATAACTTCTTAGTAGGGGAAACAAGGTCACTAGATTTACAAACAGAGCTATCTACTAGCTACCGTATAAAGTATTCTTTGTTACGCGTTGTGAGGCCCTCTGTTAACGGATGGTATTAACATATCGGAATACCGAAGTCGAAATTGTATAAGTCTATCTATTAAAGAAAAGCCAAACGACGAAAACAAAGATGACCACCGGTCGCTGAATTACAAGTGGAAGTGGATCTTATTTGTGGAAGGGCGAAACGGGCGGTGACTATGAGACGCCTTCATTATAGCCATCCTTGTCTATCGCACGGATTTCTATGACTTACTTTATCGCTCTCTCGTAACGGCCGATGAACCATGGGGACTTTTCGACCCTGTATAGTTCATAAGACAAAAAATTCTTATTTTTTTGTCGTACTATCACCCCCTGTATGTACGGGAGGTCTTTCTGAAACAGCCTGTATAATTTACAATATTGAACGGGACAAAGTCCCAATTACAGGATGAGGTAAAACAGAAAACCTGAAATAAATTAAACATTAACATTAAATATAAAAACATAAGTACTACAAAAAATAGAACAATCAAAACGTAAAATATTAAGTCCAGACAAAAGAGCTTAAGTGTAAACAAAGTGTACAAGATAAGGCTTACATTTGCTAAATAAACAAATTTTTTGTCATTATGTAATTTTGCGTGGAACTGAAAACGTAGCCGAGACTTGTTTACCTGGAATATCAAGTCGTTTGAGTGAAGATAACATTACATAGTTTACATACTCAAATATGGGTAAATTGCGTTTTCCTTACAATTTTTTGTTAATTGCATGTAATTGTTTCTAGTAATTGCTGTTCTATTTAGTTTAAATATTTTTTAAATGATTAAACCTAGGAAATATTTTTTATTAATACATGTCAACACATGACGTCACAGTGGATAAGCAAATCACATGATTATGTCGTGTATACTGATGTTCTGAATATATTTGTATAAAATATAGGTACAGATAATGAAGTTGTTCACTATGGATTTTGTCGATTTCTAACTCCATATCGTAAAGAAAGTGAAAAATCTCTACTTTGAGATGAACTTATTGGATGAATTAATAATAATAAGTCTGTATAGTACTGAAATCATCATATACAAATCAGAGTTATTTAATCAAACCTCTGGTGTGCCGCAAGATTCTATATATGGTCCATTGCTTTTTAATTTGTTTGTCAGCGACATTGTTTAAGATCTTAATGTTCACTTTTTGCTATATACTGATGACCCTACGCTTTACACCTATTAACATTAATTCAAAATTTGACCACTTATATGCAGCTACAGTATGACTTATTGTTAGACCTGCTTAACATATGGTGGAATAGTAACCGGTTTCCTTAAATATTCCCAAGTGTAGTGGTGTCTTTTTTTTTCGTAAAATAAACATATTCATTACATTTTAAATAACTATGTACTTGATAGTCCGGAGTTTATTAAAAACATAGAAATTATTTTTGGCCAAAAATTGACTTTTACTAAACATATAGAATAAAATTTTCACGGAAGGGTTTCAATTTTTGAAACAAGCTTACCGAGCTGACGCCCTGGGTCGTACGCAATGTTGCGAATGGTTTTCACGATTTAAAAGTGGTCGTCATCGTCAGTCAATTGAAGATGATCCTCGACTTCAACTGATAACTCCCACGTACAGAAAGTCAAAGATCTGGTGCGTCCAAATCACCGGTTGACTATCAGAGAAATTGCAGAAGAGGCTAGCATCTCAATTGGATCATGCCATGAAATGAATATGAATGAATTCATTCAAAGGGTCATAACGGGAAACAAAAGCTGTGTTTATGGCTACGACATTGAGATAAAAGTTCGGTCATCACAATGAATTGGCAAAGGATCTCAACTCCCCTCAGCCCAATGTCAAAGTTATGCTCACTGTTTTTTTTTTCGACTTTAATGGAATTGTGCATTTTGAATTCTTACCTCAAGGTGAAACAGTGAACCGTGTGTACTATCAAGGCGTTTTACAACGGTTACATGAAAAAATCCGTAAAAAGAGACCAATGTTGTTTCGAGACAATTCATGGTTCTGTAACAAAAGCCGGGAAGCGTGGTAGTTTATTCGTTAGTTCTTGGAACGGATGGGCCAACTCAGATAGTAAAATATTTCGGTCAACAATAATTATTGAAACGTTAAGGGTTTTCAAGTAGGTTTAGCGTCGCCATAAAGTCGTCAAGAGACTAGTGCCTTTTATCACCGGGAGTAAAAATTTGCAAAGCCGTCCTTCGGAGAAGGCCTCATGAAATTTAGCAATGTTTTTGGACAAGTTGACTTAGATCGTCGGGACCATGTGTTGGGCATCTGGGAGCGACGGTTTAGCCCATGGTGCAGAGAAAAATCGATATTTCTAATAAAGCGCGAAATTCATTCGAAAAGGCGTAGGAATTCCAAGGTACTTAAATAAATTGAATTAGAATGTTGTGAGAATAATTATAATAATAATAATAANCTGTTAACGGATGGTATTAACATATCGGAATACCGAAGTCGAAATTGTATAAGTCTATCTATTAAAGAAAAGCCAAACGACGAAAACAAAGATGACCACCGGTCGCTGAATTACAAGTGGAAGTGGATCTTATTTGTGGAAGGGCGAAACGGGCGGTGACTATGAGACGCCTTCATTATAGCCATCCTTGTCTATCGCACGGATTTCTATGACTTACTTTATCGCTCTCTCGTAACGGCCGATGAACCATGGGGACTTTTCGACCCTGTATAGTTCATAAGACAAAAAATTCTTATTTTTTTGTCGTACTATCACCCCCTGTATGTACGGGAGGTCTTTCTGAAACAGCCTGTATAATTTACAATATTGAACGGGACAAAGTCCCAATTACAGGATGAGGTAAAACAGAAAACCTGAAATAAATTAAACATTAACATTAAATATAAAAACATAAGTACTACAAAAAATAGAACAATCAAAACGTAAAATATTAAGTCCAGACAAAAGAGCTTAAGTGTAAACAAAGTGTACAAGATAAGGCTTACATTTGCTAAATAAACAAATTTTTTGTCATTATGTAATTTTGCGTGGAACTGAAAACGTAGCCGAGACTTGTTTACCTGGAATATCAAGTCGTTTGAGTGAAGATAACATTACATAGTTTACATACTCAAATATGGGTAAATTGCGTTTTCCTTACAATTTTTTGTTAATTGCATGTAATTGTTTCTAGTAATTGCTGTTCTATTTAGTTTAAATATTTTTTAAATGATTAAACCTAGGAAATATTTTTTATTAATACATGTCAACACATGACGTCACAGTGGATAAGCAAATCACATGATTATGTCGTGTATACTGATGTTCTGAATATATTTGTATAAAATATAGGTACAGATAATGAAGTTGTTCACTATGGATTTTGTCGATTTCTAACTCCATATCGTAAAGAAAGTAAAAAATCTCTACTTTGAGATGAACTTATTGGATGAAAGAGAAGGAATGTTAATTATTGCAGCATTGTTTTCTTCTTTTAATAATAATAAGTCGGTATAGTACTGAAATCATCATATACAAATCTGAGTTATTATTCTATACAGGGTCGGAAACTACCCATGGTTCATCGGCCGTTACGTGAGAGCGATAAAGATAAGTCATAGAACTCCGTGCGATAGAGAAAGATGGCTATAATGAAGGCGTCTAATAGTCACCGCCCATTTCGCCCTTCCACAAATAAGAAGTGGATCTTATTTATAAAGTCTAAAAAAATAAAGTTCGATTATTTTCTGAACAGACCTCGTATCTGAAGATCGACTGAGATGAAACAGAAACGGTTCAAAGCTATTTTATTTTTGATAAAATAAAATAGTTACTTGTTTCAAGTTGAATGTAGCTGAATATTTCAATGAAACGTTCCGCTTTTACCAAAGGCTTTAATTTAATTTGTTATTCAGTTTAAAGTTTCTACTCCTGAATTGAAACTTTTAACCACGAAAAAACCGTAAATCCTAGTATCCCACCGAACACTACTATACTATTAAATCCGGTTAGAATAAAATACAGACAGCGGAGAACATTATTATTGGAGAAGGCACCGAAACCCTTTGACGAGGTCGGAATCGCCGGAAGGTT
The DNA here is from genome assembly GCF_000390285.2 of Anoplophora glabripennis. Lineage (NCBI taxonomy): Eukaryota > Metazoa > Arthropoda > Insecta > Coleoptera > Cerambycidae > Anoplophora > Anoplophora glabripennis. The sequence goes on along the minus strand of NW_019416229.1, from coordinate 873,254 downwards.
GACAGACCTGTGTGTTTGCTGGCTGGAGGCTCTCTGAAAGAAATAAAGACCGTCCTGAGAACCTGAAAACGCGTTTCGTTCGTTCTTTTCGTTTAGTCATCTAGTGTAAATTTCTTTTCAGCTAACAGGATCCTTTCTTTACTACAGATTCTAATTTTTTCGCAATGTACTTTACCGAAATTTGCTGAAATAAATAAATCCTGAATTAATTAACCAAACTTACTAGTTTAATATGGGTGGAAAATTTAAATTTTCTAAAATGTTTCCTCCTCAAGTGAAGAAACCTAGGTATACTAATGACTTATAAAATTAAAAGCAAAAATCTGCCGAATTTGTATACAGGATATTTACAAACTTGTAAAGGATATTTTAATGTTAAATAGAATGCACTGGTAAACAAGCGAGTTCAATCAAAATCGTTGATTAAAATTAATAGTAATCAATATTGCTGATGAAACTTATTGACAGCCTCTGGATTCATCCCCGACTTGCATACTACATAGAATAGTTGTGGCTGTAAATTTCGTTTCTTTCGCATTTTGACCAGGACCTTTTTATTCTTTTTAAATAAAGTTGCTAGTTCAATTTTAGGTAATCGTCATTTCTACGTTACTTTTCATTACGGAAACATATATTTTTATTGCGAAAGTTATTGTTTGAATAACTATTATTATAAGTATTACTTTAAGTTCTGTTTTAATTTCTGAAAGGGTGTATTTATTAACAAGTACCAATAAACATACCAAATTGGCTCATTAATAAAGTAACAATGTATTAATGGACATAGTGGTTAATATATGGAAAACCGCGAATCCTTATGTACCACAATTTCCAAATTTCCAAACCGCTACTACTGGTAGGATCAGCGGTTCTAAAAAAGTTTTCATCGCATCATTGCGGTATGTCAGTAAATATTGAAAAAAGTTGTTCTATTTGCAAACAATATTTTTGCCGATCAGCTGTTCGTACCTAGATTTATTTACTATTATATCCATTCTAGGAAAATGACTATCACGCAGTACTCAAGAAATTTGAAGGTACTAAATATCCTGGAAAATTAATCGCTGTATCTGGCACCTAGTGGTGTTTTTTAAAAAGTGGGCCATTTTGGTGGTATTACTATTTTTTTCTTATTTCACTGCTAAAAAGCACTCTATGAGTCTAAAATAATTCTAAAAAAAAATCGTTTACCAAAAAATACAAAATTTGTATGACAGTGATTTTTTCTAAAAACACAATTTTAAATAAAAACGTCCCCTAGAAATTTTACATTTTGTCGTGGCTAACTATGTTTTTTTTATCGCCCCTAGAAATTTTCTACCTACTCCAATGATTTGACTGGCATACGACATTTTTCCTGAATATTTAAGCTGATAAATTAGGTAATTATCTTTTTTCATGTTAAAAATTTTTTATTTCAAAATGCACGAAGTTTACAAATGTGATTGACATAATAAATAATTGTAAAACTAGAAAAGGTGTTCTAAAATATAAACATGTAAAAAATTCATGAGTTTTTACAACAATATACCAAATATTCAAGTAAGTGAGATTGAAACTACGTTTATTTTTTATTTTTACGTTTTTACGCATAGCAAACGTCACTTCCAGCAGCAAATTTAAACAACAATTTTTCAGTATTCCAGCTCTGTTAATTTTTTCAGATTAATTAAATGGTATTAATTTAAACAAAAAATATCCTGAGCGCACTTCTGTCTACTCTGTTGCTTCGCTGATTATTTTTAATTGAGTAGTTTTTCTAAAAAACTTATTTCTGAGAATGTCTCATACGAGCTACAACCGATTTTTATTAGGTTGCGAATATTTTTTTTACTTTCGTAACATCATCATAGACTTTAAAAAGAAGTGTGTGTACTTGTAACTTTTCAATCAATTTTTATTAAGGCTATACCGAGATTAGAAGTAGCAGCTGTTGGAAAACTGGATGCCACGTCTCGTTCTTTCATTTACGTGATAATCTGTTCTGGATTATCTTCATATTTCTTTCCCCTAAACCAACTGAGTCTCCCTTTTGTATAATAAGATGTCTAGACCTCCCAGTAGTTGCAAAAAAACGTTTTACCAATCTATCTCAAAAATTGACAACCAGAATTACTTTTATGAAATGTGTTTCTAGTAATTATATGCTACAAATTACGTATTGCTTCAGAACTAAATTAAAAATTGAAAAAGCATGATTTTCTTAAAAAACGGTATTTAGAATATCTGTTAACTTTGTTTACATTTTTACTATATCTATATTTTTTTTATACACCCTGTATACAAGTATTTCAATAACGACCTCTGTAAAACATATCGTAAAACAACCGTGAATAGAAAAATTTCCAGATTATCATTTGACAGGAGCCTACTACGTTATTTTACATATAAGCTATTTGTAAACTTCGCATTTTTTCATAGAAATGAGATTTCATGAAAAACTAATAAATTTTGGTATAGGAGCAGGTATAGCAAAGTTGTAGAGAATTTAATTCTGCATCTCATGGTATGAAAATATACAGGGTGTTGCATTTAAAAAAATCGAGATTTTTCAATTTTTTAATTGGCAACTTTGACATGATATTTTGGTCACCCTGTATAACGCAGGCCAGTTTTTGGAGCATGATTCGGAAGAGTCACCCTTACTAAACATCTGATAAAAAAATGGGCTTCGTAGCTATTAGTATAACCTGTCAGTATCAGAAAATGTAAGCAACCAATATCGACTAGAAAAACCTTTAAAGCGAGATATCTCAAAAACTGTAAATATTTGAATAGAACTATTCTACACAAAGTACCGTTTATTGTTTTTATAGAATCCGAAAAAAAATATAAAAAATGTGTTGTTTCCATTTAAAGAAAGTTGGTGTCTGTCCAGGAAAAGTGGAACACTCTGTATAGTTGAATATATTTTTAATTTGTACATTCCGAGAAATGTGGCAACACAGTAAAAAGGAAAATCCATATATTCCTCATTTTAACATAGATATTGGACTTTCCCGCACTAGTGGGACACGCTGTATAACCACAACAGTGGTAAAAGCATTAATTTCTTTAATAGTACAAATTAATTATAGTGTCACCGAACCAGAAATTTTGTATTAAATCTAATGTAAAATCCGTAAGCACAAAAGCATCGTAGACAGCGAAAAAACGGCGACATCGCTGTCATCAGTCGTCAGTAAAAATTTAGATAGTGACAGACACATACGAAATACGAATCGACTACTGACTCTCGGACCACGGTAAAACCATAAATCAAACTATTATTTTAGTATCAAACCATTTTCGAAGGTTTCTGTGATTTTTTTTTTACAAAAAAAAAACAACACGAACTTCTACGATTTCCAAGAGTCTCACTAGCCGCGGCTTCGAAAGAATCGTACAACAAATATCCAGTAGGAAACGGAGGCGTAGACAATAGGTGTTTAAAATAATGTAAAATTTTAAAAGCTGTCCCGTGATTAAGACGTATTATGACATCATTTAGTTCGACCAAGAACACAACCTGCTTCTCGGTCGTCTACCGTCTAGTCTAAAATTTTCATACCGACAAGATGGAACCTAATTCAAAGAAACACACACGCGAGGAGCCTCGAAGCAAAGTGAATTTGACTGCTTCTAAACTCTTTTTACCATGCTCATGCTATCGAGCCGTCCTTTCCTTGCCGTTCATCTTTTCAATTCTTGATCACACTAAATGACGTCACGAATTAGCGCGGCAGCAGGCACTTGCTTAAAACATTTATTTTGTGCGACAAAATTTAATAGTAATTAGTAAACAACCTCTAAGAGATTTCTAATATTTTCACTAAGTGACTGTATAAGGTAAAAATTATATGTAGATAGATATTTAAAAATATATACAGGGTGCGTCATGTAACACTTCCGCTGCCAATATCTTAGAAATGAAGAAATTTATTTTAGTTCCGGAAACTGGGATTGTTAGATCCCTTGAATAGCTGCAAATTGCAGTTAGAATTGTTAGTTCAAATATTTCTGTATAGATGGCGTAGTGATACTAAAAATTTGTTGATTCCTGGAACGTGGAAATGCGGTCCATCTGAAAAATTTTTGTAATATAAAATTTTGCCCAGTATTTACTTGTTTTTGGGACATGTCGACTTCAATATGCAATGTATGATGTAACAGGAAAATCTATTAATTTATTCAAATCACACTGAGAGAAAATATTCTTTTAAAATATTGTTATAATGACTTTATTCACACCACATACTAACTAACAAACGATAAATTATAAAAAAAAGACAAAGGATCAACTACAGAGAAAAAAATTGTACGATGGTAAATCTTGTAAGGAGCAGAGACAAACCGTATTTCATCAAATATTATTCAAAAATTCAGTCAGGAACCAATCTTCGCCAATGCATTTGAAGAAAAACTTACTACGTACTTACTCCATTTTCTACAGATATAAAAGTTGTAAACCAACCTTAATTCTTATTTGCCATTTGTGGCACATAAATTTAGAAATAAATTTTTTATTTGTATGTCTAAATATAATTTTATATTACTGTAAAAAGTCTACAAAATAAAATTTTTATTACTAAGATACTTTTTACATTAAGATCAAATTTAATCATCTTGGAAAATAATCATGAATATAAAAAAGTGTAGAAAATAATATTTTATATAAAAATGTAAATCGAAGTAAAGAGCTTTCATAAAAGTTTACAAGCCATGTGACCGCCGAGCTTAGGCAACCAACAATGCGCGGTTGGTACTGTCAACCGAAAATGCCTAAATCTTTATGTCACCAATATTAATGATTCGTTTACAATGAATAATGACAAACCGTTGCATCTACGCTCGATAATGCGATCGCTGATTGGTTGAATAGAATCTCGTCCATCAGCAAGTGAAACGGAATGTTGCATTTTAATGTAATCTTGATCATATTGTTTTAATTTTACCGACGAATTGCCAACGTGAAGGAAATAAAATTACTGTTCCGAACAAAATTACTGGTCATGTGACTTATAACAATTTATGAAGGTTTATTTTATCTTAATAAAAGAGCTTTTAAACAAATTTATATTTATTCTCCAACAGCCAGATTCAAATCTGAACAGAGTGCATTACATGTACATATAATAATGAAATATAGATACTATAACTATTTAATACACATATAACTGAGCTTATTTCTTATTTTCCACGTTAAATTTTAAAATAAATTAAATTTTACTGCACCGTTCCGCAAACCAGGTCACATTTCTATCCACGTTTAAACGCAGCTTTATGGGTAACGTAATAATACCCATATAGATAACATACTGCATACATTTTAATGCTATACCCATATTGTTAACTTGACTTCATGCTAAGAAAGCATACCGAAATACATCAGATGTAAAACTTCCTCATTTTATTCCGAAGTCAGCTCGCATTTCTTCTTTCTTCGGAATATTTCCATACCACCCGGTATAATCATTTTTTATCCTGTTGGGTAGCCAGATTTACATTACCGGCTAATTTATTGCGTGGGATAAATATAGGAGGATTTAAAATTGAACCCGTATTACAGTTTTAAAAATGTAATTCTGAAATAACATGCACTGATATATTACCCCCAAATGCAAATTGTAATACAGATCACATGGAGTTATCTGTACTTTCGTGAATTTTTATTATATTCTCTGAGTAATACTTCCGTTGTGGGCTTATGTAAACTTTACCTATGTTTTATTTTATGCAGAATGCACACACAGACTTAAAGACTATTTGTTAGCACATATACACAAAAGAGTTTATATAAACATTATTAACATCCACTGTTTCCCAAATATAGGCATTTTCAAGATTTTATTGTTAAGAAAGTAGTTATAATTGTAAGATATTTCAAAACATAGTCATAACAAAGTAGAAGTTATATATTGTCTAATATAAACTTAGCTAGTGAATATAAAATAAATCCAAAGTATACAGGGTGTAGCTTTCAATAGGGATCATATTTATACAGAGGATATTTGACTTTTCTTCTTCAAAATAATTTGTATGCTAGTTCGATTGATCCCAGACACAGATGCCAGCTACCTAGTACATAATGTAGGATCAAGATGAACTTGTCCCAAAACTGCAACTTCACTAGCTTCATTAACTATAGGTTTTTCAATTTCTCGTTTTTTATTGGCTACGTTCCCTGTCTCTTGAAATTTTTTTACTAACTCTAGAACATACTTCCTCCTGACATGTCGATCTTGATGTTGTTCATTAAATAGCTGAGCTGTTTTATTCGCACATTTATTGTTCATAAAGTAAAGCGAAATGATATCTACCCTTTCCGCAATGGAATAAACCATAGTGTTTAATTTTCAAAAAC
>NW_019416229.1:859043-866590 GCF_000390285.2 Anoplophora glabripennis | reverse complement strand
CATCCTCATGAAGTTCCTGGACTAAATGTATTTTGTATGGATGGAATTTATTCTTCTTCAAAATGGTTTGTATGCTAGTTCGATTGATCCCAGACACAGATGCCAGCTGCCTCGTACTTAATGTAGGATCAAGATGAACTTGTCCCAAAACTGCAACTTCACTAGCTTCATTAACTATAGGTTTTTCAATTTCTCGTTTTTTATTGGCTACGTTCCCTGTCTCTTGAAATTTTTTTACTAACTCTAGAACATACTTCCTCCTGACATGTCGATCTTGATGTTGATCATTAAATAGCTGAGCTGTTTTATTCGCACATTTATTGTTCATAAAGTAAAGCGAAATGATATCTACCCTTTCCGCAATGAAATAAACCATAGTGTTTAATTTATAAAATCACAATTAAATAAACTACCAACCAACGCTTCCAAATAATACTAGAAAATTATTTGGAATCCACTAATTTTACGTTCATTGTGTGTGTATAGCATTCATTTCTGTTTTTTACAATTGTGTTTTTTACGAAAGTGATAACAAATCGCCAAAAACCAATATAACACAAGAAATACTAAATTTATACCACTGGCGTACTTAACACGATTGACTGACATTTTTACTGTCACTAATTGTTTGTACGTAAGTTTCAACTTTAAAATCAAAATTTAAAGGCTGTTGTAAGGAAAATTAATTGTAAGAGATTTCAAAAGATATATTACTCAACCCCCAATGCCATTTAAATATTTTGGGGTGATGCTTACCTTTGCTTGGGGGTGAAAGTGGCGGAGTCAAAAATACCAGCAAATAATGTCCTCCTTTAATCTTAAATCGATGGGTCTGAGCGTTTTTCTACAATCTTGACGCAGTTCCTGAAAATGGCTCTGTTTCGTTTTCATTTGGCCACCCCGTATAAACGAATTACTAAATTTATGAAAGATATTTTTCGAATTAACCTTAGATCCCTGTTGATTGTAAATACTAAAGAAAGAAGTGAGTAATAATATAGAATAAACATAATACTCATATATCTCTAGCATTGGAAGGAGATAAACAAACAAAAAACTAAAAAATAATTTTAAAAGAAAACATCATAATCCGCTATGAAACAGAAAACAGATTGACTTTCGAAATGTCAGCAACTTATTGAAGTGCGTATAGTAATGATTATTTTTTGTTTGTTTTTTTGATTAAGTACTTAAAATTACACAGCCACACAAAAAAAAATGTTTTCCTGGTCTGGAGACTATATCTGCTACATGTTTTCGAGGCCGCTGAATCTGAATCCGTGATCCGTTTAACCCCATCATGTCAGGTTTTACCAATAATCCCATATAACCTCATAACCCAAGATGTCAAGTCCTATTACACACAGGGATCCTGTAAAGGGAGTTGGGCACCCACAATAACCCTATAATCTTATACATTCAACCCCAAACCTCCAGTAGTTCGATTATTTAATACAAGGAACATAGTCTATATCGTTATTGGCTCCCAGTTACTGCGTAACGTGGTTATTGGAATTATGGGCTTGTAGGGTTATGGGGTTAGGGGGTTGGAGGATAATAGGATTAAACATTCTGTATATAGAGCCCTGATATATACCGCGATGAGAGATCAAGTCAAACTGAGTAACGTGTTTATTGAAGTTATCAGTTATGGGGTTATGGGATTATACGGTTATGGGGTTAGGGTTTGAGGATAAATGTATAGGATTATAGAGTTATTGTGGCTGCACAGCTCCCTTTACAGGATCGTTGTATGTAATAGGACTTGACAGCTTGGGTTATATGGGGTTATTGGTAAATCCTGACGTCGTAGGGTTAAATGAATCACGGATTCAGATTCAGCCTCGAAAACATGTAGCAGATATAGTCTGACCTCTAGATCCGAAAAACAATTTTTTTGTGTGTGGCTATGTTATTTTCATAAAAATAACTCTTGATTGATCCTTTTGGCGTAAGGAATTATTTCACAAATTTTTTAATTTTCTCTATAGATCGTAAAATACCCAAATATGTAAAGTAAAAATTAAAAGTTACAGATTATGAAAAATATTTTGTTATCTTCGGTACTAATAATAATTAAAATGCAGAATTACGAGTATAATTTTGAACAAAATATTGGCAGATATCACTGTATAATATTTTTTGAGGTACCGTTACGCTTTCTTAAAATATTTTAAAAAATGATTAGTTTTCCAAAAAGTTTGAGGGCTAAACTTTTTTAATTAGTTTTAATTGATGGCATTTCTGAATAAGCGCAGAAATTTGTTTATAATAAAACTGTCCCACTCTCTCCTACTCATTAATTTTGTCCTAGAAGCTCTTGGTAAACATTATACATACAGGATGTTTCAGAAAGATCTCCCGTAAATTCAGGGGGTGATAATACGATAAAAAATAAGAATTTTTTGTCTTATGAACTATATGTCTATCTCCTCTTGTTTTCGATATACAGAGCGACAAAATAAAATTTTATTTTCACCCCCTGAATTTACGGGAGATCTTTCTGAAACATCCTGTATGTATAATGTTTACCAAGAGCTTCTAGGACAAAATTAATGAGTAGGAGAGAGTGGGACAGTTTTATTATAAACAAATTTCTGCGCTTATTCAGAAATGCCATCAATTAAAACTAATTAAAANCGGGAGATCTTTCTGAAACACCCTGTATAATAATATAATTAATGTTGACTCATAGTCAGTTAAAATTTTCTACGATAAAATCCAGTAAATATAAAATTAACTTTAATATAACAAAATATAATTTACTTCCCCAGTTAACACAGACGTTTAACAAAGCTACCATTAAATTAAAAACTTTTTAACTTCTCCAAACTCGTTTATACCCAGTTCCTGAACTGCATCATCCCATGCAATTTAAGTTTAAGCGAGATTCAGGTATAAAGGCATAAAACACAATTACGAAATAATTTTCCAAACTATTTACGGGGCTGAAGCTTTTGTTTTCCCGTTAATTACCCTTTTGGGAGTTTTCCTCTGCAAATCACAACGACAGCTTTTGGATCTGTTCAACGAAATATTTTAGTAAATAACATAAATTCTCGTATACATAAAGTTAGAAACACACAAACATATATTTTTAATAATGTACACCTTTGCGTAGGTAACGAAATATTTCAATTTAACGTAGTACTCCTACTTGATACGATTTCCGTCTCACCTCCAGCAGTTCTCAATATTTTTGTATCCGACATTATGTTCCCCCTACTCGAAAATACGTAATAGTAATATTACGTATTTTACGTTAGTAATGTTTTCCAGCTAAAAATTGTGTTGATAAACTAATTTTCTTGTTAAAACTTTAAATTCACTCAAAATTCAACACCAAAATGTTTTCACTCGTAAATATCTTTACATTTGAATTTACACTGTTATTTTTTACTAAGTATTAATGCATCGATCATTGTTTATGATCCATTTTAATATGTTTATTCGAACTTATTAATATACACCTCTTTTTATGTAGTATGTAACTCAGAGATGATTCCAGAGCTTCCCAATAAGTTTTAACAACTTTAATTTATTATTCATTTTAAGCGCCTTTTTGCAAATTCAACTACTTTGATTTATTATTAAATTATTCTATCTACCATTAAATAATCGTCTTCATGTATATATATTTTTTAATATAACAAAATTGCGTTTACGGTCTTGGATGCTACGAACCTTTTCGGTCATAAAATAGCCTTTAATCTCAAATTTTGAAATTCGCAAGTCAACGCCGTTATTACTTCCAGTCTCACTTTATGAAAAAGCAAACGTTGTATGAATTTAAAACTTAAAATGATTCTAGGCCTAAAAGGTTCCAAAAAAGGTGCTCCGAACGACGCAATTGCTAATTGTTAAAGTTTGGTCTTATCTTTCCGATACAAGTTTTAAAATCTTTTGAAGCATTATAATGAGGAAAGTTTTGTTTGCAGGAATTGTTTTTGTGAGGGAAAACGATGTTCGTCGTGGCTTTTCCGTATAATTATACCTCGTAGAAAACTTTTTTCGTATAAATAGAGTATTAATAAGATCAAAGTTGATGCCAGGCCAAAATGTGAATGAAACGACGTTAATACTTGGTTGACTGGCATGGAACAAAGTTGATGGCTGCGAAAACAGCAACATATTTCATTCCTAATATTTTTCCTTCTATATTGAAATCAATAACGCAACTTACACGATATAACCAAAATCGACTTCTTATTCTCAACGTAGCATCTAAAGACACGTGATTATTTTCACCCTCAAAAACTTAATACACAGTAAAGTAAAAATGAGCGAACAAATTAGATATTTTATTCCGCGAGATCATATACAGGATGTTCCATTAAAACAAGACAATACAGCTGAAGACAGGGTTGCCGACAAATTTTATTTATTATCGCCAATAAATTGAAAGGTAGTAACCAAATGTCGCCATCTGTTTGAAATGACGTTAAAAAATTATTTTAGATGAAACCAAGAAAATTGTTTTTAGTACTAAACATTTTGAAAGAATATTTCAAAATCGGACATAAAAGTATCAACAAAATACAAATTGGACGGCAAAGAGATTTTTTACGCAGATACGAAACAGCCAGTAATTTTAATTATTTTAAAAATCAGCAAGAAATCGTCACTCCCCATGTAAAATTTTTGGCAACCATTCGTGACGCCACAATGGCGATAAACTGACACATCTGGCAACTCTGGCTGTAGATAAAGAATGCCAAAATAAAGTATTCGAGCAAAACTTGCCTTAGTAAAATGTCACTTCTTACCTTCATCTGAAATTTTTCTTTCAATTTTTTGCGATTGCTGTAGAATCGTTAGAGATATTATAATAAAAAATTAGGGAAATCCGTTTTAGAGGATGACAAACTGCAAATGGTTCTTTATTAGACATTTAAAACTTTTTATTAAAGAGAAAAGGTACTTATTTGAATACCAATCATTTTAGGGAAAATCCTGAATTAATTTATTAAGTAGTATATTTGCAGGCTAATTAATGTGAATTGATGACAGTAAAAAGCATAACGTATTTACAAAGTAGGCTTAGATCTCTAAGATATGTGTTGATAACAATTGAAACAACTGTCAAAGTCCCTATGGCCGGCTTAATTTATTTATTTTGTTCGTTTTCTTTTTGATAAATAATGTATGCCATGTCATAATGAAGTTTCTAATGAAAAAATGAAGGACATGGTTTGTGTTTCCGCTAAAGAATACTTTTGTGGACCTGCTACAGCAAGACATTATTTTACATTAAGTATATCCCAAATGGGAGGCAGCCAGGACGAAAACTTTTAAAAAATCTTTAAGACTGGTATATGGCGAAACAAAGTCCTTTTTTCCAAAAAGTAATCAAGGACACCCGAAAATAGTACTGGTGGAACAAAAAGGAGAATTAGTAATTCAGGTAGCGGAAAATCTACAAATAAATACGCACAGTTTGTCTTCTGGTGTAATAGAAAGCAAGTATCATTTCAAATATCATTCCGCCAGTAGAAATTTGTCTATGTTTTATCAATAATCATAATACTGATTCTACCTAAAAAAAGTTTTGTTTACAGAGAAAGCTATCTTTAGCGCCAAGGAATTTTTTATTAGCGCAACTTTTCAGTTCACAGGCACTTTCATCAAGAATTTTCGATTAACATTTGACGTGGAATAATTGGAAATTAGGTCTAGGAGTTTCCTTGTAGACTTATATTTTTTTGGAAAATCGCTTGGAAGAACTAATGCGGGGTATGCCTCTAAACTTTTGGAACAATTTTACAATAATTGTACCAGCAATCGTTTTAGAATATAACAATTATTTGCACGTTATTTGTTACATATGTATTACTTTTCCAGTTTTCCAAAGATACTCTACATAATACCTAGTTATTTAAGTCAAGTGACTCATTTAATAGGTTTACTTTTGTATTTCATAAGTATACTGTGCTCCAACAGAATGAAATTGTAGCGAAAATATTTTACTTTAATTAACTATAACTTTTTTGTTGTAATAATTATCGGATGTTATAGTTAAATCTGTTCAAAATCATATTTACAACCTCCAGATTTTTTACATTTACAATAACAGATACATTATTAGCAAATGCTAAGTTACCCATATATTTTTTAAATCGTTTGTGTATAGTGAGAATAAAAGAAGCCCTAAAACGCTTTCCTGAGGAATACCAAAATTGATAAATCAAATCTAATCAAATCATTTATTGGTGTCGATACATTAAAATGTTTACAAAAGTCATAGAAAGAAAAACACGAAAAATACAACATTTAAGCAATACTACACTAAAGTTAAAAAACACATTCAGATAAATATAATGTAAAGAGCATAAAAAGTAAATATTACGAACATTCATTATATATTTAAAAACAAGTGAGCGAAGAACTCAAACGCTTTTCTCTTAAAATATTTTCTAATTCTAGCCTTAAAACAGTCCGAATTTAGTGATCGAATCTCAAATGGAAGTCTATTAAATAATTTAATGCCAAAATAATTTGTGCCAGCTCTGGATTTCGCTAATCTATGAAATTTTGACATAATATTGTGTCTCTCTTGTATGGTGGAAATGAAAATTTTCTTGTCGAGCAAATAATAATAATAATATTCTTTATTCATATATAGCATAAAAAACAGACACATGTACTAAAATACAAATATATGAAAGGGCGAAGTTCAGCTGTGTCGTCCAGTGGACAACACACTGTTCTTCCACTTAACCCATGCTAGATGCGCCACGGCATTTAAGTCGCACTTTAAACACTTAAAATATTAAATACATACATACACATATATAGTAAAAAGAAAAGTAATACGATATCACACAGAAGAGATATGCAAGCGAAACAATTATATGATTGTAATTAGGTACTAGTTATTGGGAATTAAAAAGAAAGGCTTTATATTTTTTTTTGAAACAACTGACAGACAGCGATTTGAGAGGCAACGGTAGGGCGTTGTAAATTTTTGGCATATTGTAACTAAACGATCTTTCAAATGTTGCAGTTTTATGTAAAGGAGGGGTTAAATTACCTTTAAATCTGGTGTTTAAATTATGAACGTCAGTTCGGAATCTGATTTTATTGTACAAATATTGGGGGGATTTATTTAAAATGATAGTCATAAAAAGAGTAGCACTGTGATGTAGACGAGTGTTTTTCATATCCAACCATTTTGTATTCATTAGCTTGTGTCTTACTCGATTTCTCTTTCTAATACCATATATAAATCTAAGGCAGTAATTTTGAATTTTCTGAATTCGTTGAGATGTCGCCTGAGCTAAACATGGACCATAAACAGTATCACCGTAATTAAACACAGATAAAACCAAAGACTGGCAAAGTAAAATTTTTAGTTTTTCACTTAAGATATGTCTGGATTTGTATAATATTTTTAAATTAATAATGGATTTTTTTACACAGTTTGATATATGTTTATTGAATCTAAGATCGCTATCAATAGTAAGACCCAAAACTTTAACTTCATTTTTAACTTCTAACTGAACATTATCAACAGTTATATTAACCTCGGGTAATAGTTGAGCATATTT
>NW_019416229.1:829912-857818 GCF_000390285.2 Anoplophora glabripennis | reverse complement strand
GATAACGCGCGCGTGATCCTTTAATAAACTAACTTGGAGCGAATGGAGGTGACGACTGACGACTGTGTTTTCTTTCTGGGTGTTGTTGGAAAGTTATAATTGCGTTCGATATTTTAAGGTCACATTTTTGTTTTGTATTTGTTGTCTTTAGGTAGTCGGAACATACATAGATACTTGCAAACATACTTTTATTTCATTGAGTTTTAATAATTTGTTTGTTTTTTTCTTATTGTGAATCATTTAAAACTTCATAGTCGCATTTTTGTTTCGTGTTTGTTTTCTTTAGGTAGTTAGATACCTAACTACTTACTTATTAATTAAAATCGATAGTCCTGAACATAGGTACTTTGATTTAATTCGTTTTGTTTTCACATTGTTGGTAGTTACCTATATCGTTTTAAATTTAAAGGTTTTGCATTTTTAGTTTTGAGTTCGTTTGTTGTCTTTAGATACATAGATATATCGTGAATTATTTTAAAATTAATATTAGGGTCGCATTAGATGAAAGATGATTGATTTTTTGTTTGTTACGATTTAACTCAAAAACTACTCAACCAATTTTACCGAAAGCTACATCTCCTCGGAGTAACATAAGCTATTTTATGTTTGCCCGTACGAAGCCGGGACGGGTTGCTAGTTTTTTATATAAATAAGGCATGCAAATATGTAAACTCACGGCATTGTAAGAATATTTAACAGTTTGAAGTGCTCCCGACAATCATCTCTGTATTTTATTCCAACCATAATTCTAATACATTTACGTTGTAAACAAAAAATTTTATCACTGTGAAACGAATGACCTCAGTTCAAATTTGCATAAGTCATGGTGATATGAAAAGTACCATAATATGCAGACATGACAGGCTTAGAGATTACACAATCCAAATTACGCAGTAGGAAAATATTAGTTAGCACAAGCATTGATATGGCGAAGTGTAAAAAGCAAAAATTCAGTTTTGTCAACATTTAAGTTCAATCTATTAGCAATAAACCAGTCCTTTATCAGCGGCAGCGTATCCACTTGATCCTTTGTGAGTTTAGTTATGTCATTATTTGACTTTAAAGCGGTAGTATCATCGGCAAATAAAATAAAATCAGTAGTTATATCACAGTTTGGGAAATCATTGATATAAATAAGAAATAGAATAGGGCCCACTACTGAGCCTTAGGGAACTCCATGAACTATTTCTGTTAGATGTGAAGAGCAAAAATTATAAAAAACATACTGAGTTCTGTTCGATAGATAAGACTCGATGCTATTGTGATCAAAATTATAAAATTTTAATTTATTTAAGATGATTTTGTGATGTAAAGTTGTTGACATTTTGTTTCTAAAACCGTATTGACTAGAATAGAATAAATTATTGTTTACAAGATACTCTGCATTTTGCATTGTTAAGGCAGTTTCTAAAACCCTTGGGAACAAGAGATATTAGTCGGTAGTTAAATACATACAAGTTAAAACACACATGTTATTATTAGTTCTCATATTTTTCACTCTATTTTTCGATTTTAATGTAAAAAATAAAAAATAATAAAAATAATACAGTAAATTGAATACCAAAGAAACCAACAAACTGCTCTATTATTCAGATATGATTTTAAAAACACACTAACCCAAAATATCGGCCACCATTTGTTAAACAATTCGAAAAACGCCTGCACAGGGGTCCATATTTCTTAAATCCGAATAGCATAATTAAGTTTTAAAGTCAAATTTAACCTTATTATTGGATCCGGTGAGCCGTGCCATAAAGGCTTTCAGCAGATTTAGGGATCTACACTGCAGTGTTTAAAACTTTGCTCTCCCTCCTTTGATAGGATAATAATTTTTAGAAGCTATTTATTCCTTTCTGAGTGCCGGCGCCTGGCAAAAAGCGAAACAGCACCTTGAAAGCATCTTTTAGAGGAATATAAAAAGTAAAAACCTCCGGTACGGCAAAGCAAACACTTCTTTGATGGTGCAGTTTGAGAGCCTGCCATAAATAGGTTCTTAGATGTTAGAACTATATTGAAAGCGTTCATTAACAGCGTTTACTTGTGTTGTATTTCCTTTAATGTGAAATATTGCTTCTTAATTACCTTGCCCCCCGTGAGGCGAAAAGGAAATGAACTTTAACTCATTAGGAGCTTTCTTTTATAGTTTCTTTCACATAAATGCCTTGCTATTTTTGCTTAACGAACCTTCAGTCGAAGTAAGATGGAATGCTTGTCATTCAGTGCGGTGTTTGATTAGCCTAAGTCTTCACAAAATGCCTGATATGGACAGAGAACCACTGTTAATTGTCTCTGGCCCATTTCATAATGTCTTTTTGGTACACAAGGGGATTTAATTACAATGAAAGGATAACAAAACTTTTAGAGTTATGGAAAAAAGTGTTGCTACCATAAAAAATTACATTTTCAAAGACCTCTATGAAATAGAAAATAATAATGACAATTTAATTATTTCCTAACCGTCAAAAATATATTTTAGTTAATTCGAACGAAAAGTAGTTCTTTTCTAGATAAAAAAGTATTTTTCGTACAGTTGTTGTTAATAGTTGTATAAATTGTTTCAACAGTCTAATAACGGCGTTCTTTCAACACTGCTTTTAATTTCGGAAATAAGAAAAAATCTCAAGGACCCAAGTCTAGCTAGTGAGGAGTGTGGGGGAGCACAGCAATTTGATTTTTGACATAAAACTGACACAGTGTCATAGTGCAAGAACCATTAGTTGAGTTAGTTGAGAGTGCGAGCGTTAATTAAGAGTCAAATAAATACTGCTTAGAACTATATAGAAAAATTTCAATCATCTATATCTGAAAATCCCCGATATTTTTGGTCTTACGTACAATCTAGAATGGGGAACTCGAGGATACCAGGGGAAGTCTCATATAACAATCGGTACTATAATACATAGTCCGATATTGTAAATGCTTTTTCTGAGTTCTTTTGTAGTGCCTTTTTGCAATCGGATGATGACGTTTTGAATTATTCTTCTATTTCTTGCTGCAATAACATTGTTTTAGATCCATTTACAGAAACTGAAGTATTTGTTGCTATTAAGAAATTAAAAAACAAAATGACGACTGGGGCTGATAATATTCCTTCTTTTATTGTGAAAGATTGTGCTGCCCCTTATGTAGACTATTTAATCTGGCTTTAAAAACTAGAACATTTCCAAATCGCTGGAAAGAGGCCACAGATTGTCCTATATTTAAAAATTGAGACAAGTCTAAAGTTGAAAACTATAGACCGATATCAATTATTTCTAACTTTTCCAAGGTCTTCGAAATAGTTCTGTATAATCGTATCTATCTTTCTGTTTTCATAACCAAATTTCTCCATACCACCATTGATTTGTTAGTGGTACGTCAACTGTTACTAATTTAGCTGTCTTTGCTGAATATGTCAGTTTTAGATAATAGAGGACAGGTAGATGTGCTTTATGCAGACTTTTCGAAGGCTTTTGATAGGATAGATCACAAGGTTTTACTTTATAAACTTGCAAACTTTGGTTTTTCTAACGATTTTATTGATTTTATTCCTACTTATACAACAGAATGCAATATGTTAGTTACAATGGTTTTGATTCTAACTCTTATGTAGCAACCTCTGGAGTACCTCAGGGTTCTACACTTGGTCCGTTACTGTTTGTTTTGTTCATTAATGATATAAGTGAAGTAATTGGCTGTCGTAAGTTATTGTATGCAGATGATTTAAAAATATTTTCATCCGTAACTAGTCTTGAAGATTGTAATAATTTGCAGAAAGAACTTGACAATATACAATCCTGGTGTGTTGAAAATAGAATACATCTTAACACATCCAAATGCAAGATCTTAAGTTTTTCCAAAAAGTTATCTGTCCACAAATTTAATTATAGTATTGATAATATTGTATTATCCCGGTGTGAGTCTTGCAAGGATTTGGGTGTATTGTTTGACGCAAAATTTTCTTTTACTGATCATTTAGTCCTTAAAATAAATGAAGCGTTAAAATTTTATTGATTTATATTAAGAAACTGTAAGCAATTCACAGACATAAATGCTATTAAAACTTTGTATTTTGCGTATGTACGTTCTAAATTGGAGTATGCAGTGCTTGTTTGGTATCCTTTTTATAACATACAAAATACTCTTGTTGAACGTGTTCAGAAGAAGTTTTTGAAGTATCTGGTATTTAAAGATGTTAAGTTACAGTGTGTTAACTAGTCGATTTCATATTACCAGTTTAGAGACCAGAAGAATTTGTATTTCAGTAACTTTTTTATATAAGATTTTACACAATCGTATTGACTGCTCTGAATTACTTTCTGCTATAAATTTTTATGTGCCTAGACTAAATTCAAGAAATACTGTTAGCTTTAGATGTAATCCGACTAGATCTAACATTTTACTGAGATCCCAGTGCACGTCATGTGTGACAACTTTAATAGATTACAGCAACCATGTGATATTTTTTATTGTTCATTAAATATCCTTACGAATTTAGTCATTGAAGAGTATGGTAATTAGCTTTTAGTTGTATTTATAATTTTAATATGATATGTACTCATTATCATTTATTATAGTAGAATATTTGTATGCATTCAGATATATATATTATTACGGTTTTGATAGATAAATAAATTAATTAGTTATTGCAAAAAAAAACTAAAAATGGCAATTTTTTCAAATAGCTGTATCTCTTTCAAAAATAAATATTTTTTTATGAAACTTGGTGAAAGGTTAGCTTTTGGTGAGCAAAATAAAATAATTTTTTCAAAATTGAACAATATTTTACAGTTCCTGCAAAAATCGAGTCTTTCGAAAAAGCGTTTTTGTAAAATCCCCATAATTCATAGGCCGCAACATCTTTAGGAACGGGGTTGGAATTAAAATTTTCTTTAATAATTACACTATTATATGCAAATATTGCGCGAGCCTCAAATCAATTTTCAAATATCGCAAAAAACTATCGAAAAATCGTTTTTTTTTTTCGGGGCCATAAAACTTTAATTAACTTTTTGATTTCAATTCGTATCAAAGTATCGATACTGCCATTCGAAAGTTGACATTTTTCCACGAATTTTTAAAAAAAGTCTGTCTTACGGCCAACAGAGGCCGAGAAAAATTTTTGTTCAAAAAATCGCCACCTCATTTAGTAATATTATTACACATGTTATAGTTGAATACTTGTACTTCAATATAAAAAATAGTCCGCAACGATTGATCCCATTTTCTTTCATTAAACTTCATTTTTATATATCTGCTACCAATGTCAAATTAATTTAGCGTCAATACCAACATTCTTGCTCTCTTTTTCGCCAATTTCGAAGCAGTTTTCAAAAATCTACAGTTGAAGTCACTTTTACATTCTCAAATAGTATTTTACTTGCAAAAAACTACTTTCTTCAATACAGCTACTTTAAAACCCAGAATAAAAAATAACTAACTATATCTGTACTGTAAGGAAATATTATTTCGTTACAGTGAATACAATTATTAGATATTTTCTATCTGAAGCTTCCAAGTATTTGTTGATTTTTTTCCTTAGTTAGTCTTTGTTTTTTGCTGTACCTTCAGCATTCGTTTTCAGTGAGAAATGATATTTGTAAATAGGTCTATTAAGATCACGCTTAATTCCAAGGGTTGACTGAACAATGAATAATGGGCCCATAAAGTTGAAGATTTTTTTTTGAACAGATAAAAAGTATTTCGTTACAGGGCTTTTCAAGAAAGAACTCGTATAAATTTCGAATTGTAAAAAATGTACCTATTGTAAATGTATACAAGGTGATTCATAAGTGAACAGATACAAAACAAATGCTTATAATAGGGGACCCTAAAATATAAAGTTTTAAACTTGTTTCTATACTAAGTTTTTTTCCAAACGACTGTATCTAATTTAAATCAAATTTGGTAGTGACTGGATTTACAGGACGGGAAAAAATACCCTCGCCCCTTTTTTGTCAGGTGGCTTTACAACTTCGGTTCTTATTTGTTCAGTATTGACTTATATTCGCAATATCATATACATATACAGGGTGGTCACAAGGTAATGNTATGAAACTTGGTGAAAGGTTAGCTTTTGGTGAGCAAAATAAAATAATTTTTTCAAAATTGAACAATATTTTACAGTTCCTGCAAAAATCGAGTCTTTCGAAAAAGCGTTTTTGTAAAATCCCCATAATTCATAGGCAGCAACATCTTTAGGAACGGGGTTGGAATTAAAATTTTCTTTAATAATTACACTATTATATGCAAATATTGCGCGAGCCTCAAATCAATTTTCAAATATCGCAAAAAACTATCGAAAAATCGTTTTTTTTTTCGGGGCCATAAAACTTTAATTAACTTTTTGATTTCAATTCGTATCAAAGTATCGATACTGCCATTCGAAAGTTGACATTTTTCCACGAATTTTTAAAAAAAGTCTGTCTTACGGCCAACAGAGGCCGAGAAAAATTTTTGTTCAAAAAATCGCCACCTCATTTAGTAATATTATTACACATGTTATAGTTGAATACTTGTACTTCAATATAAAAAATAGTCCGCAACGATTGATCCCATTTTCTTTCATTAAACTTCATTTTTATATATCTGCTACCAATGTCAAATTAATTTAGCGTCAATACCAACATTCTTGCTCTCTTTTTCGCCAATTTCGAAGCAGTTTTCAAAAATCTACAGTTGAAGTCACTTTTACATTCTCAAATAGTATTTTACTTGCAAAAAACTACTTTCTTCAATACAGCTACTTTAAAACCCAGAATAAAAAATAACTAACTATATCTGTACTGTAAGGAAATATTATTTCGTTACAGTGAATACAATTATTAGATATTTTCTATCTGAAGCTTCCAAGTATTTGTTGATTTTTTTCCTTAGTTAGTCTTTGTTTTTTGCTGTACCTTCAGCATTCGTTTTCAGTGAGAAATGATATTTGTAAATAGGTCTATTAAGATCACGCTTAATTCCAAGGGTTGACTGAACAATGAATAATGGGCCCATAAAGTTGAAGATTTTTTTTTGAACAGATAAAAAGTATTTCGTTACAGGGCTTTTCAAGAAAGAACTCGTATAAATTTCGAATTGTAAAAAATGTACCTATTGTAAATGTATACAAGGTGATTCATAAGTGAACAGATACAAAACAAATGCTTATAATAGGGGACCCTAAAATATAAAGTTTTAAACTTGTTTCTATACTAAGTTTTTTTCCAAACGACTGTATCTAATTTAAATCAAATTTGGTAGTGACTGGATTTACAGGACGGGAAAAAATACCCTCGCCCCTTTTTTGTCAGGTGGCTTTACAACTTCGGTTCTTATTTGTTCAGTATTGACTTATATTCGCAATATCATATACATATACAGGGTGGTCACAAGGTAATGGGTCAAAATTCATGGGTAGATTCCCTAAACAAAAATATTGCGATTTAGCGGAACTTACCTTAGTCCAAAAATTGATAGTTAAAGAGATACAGGGTGTTAAATGTAAAATATTATTTTAGTTTTTTTTTTTCATTTATTCCATAACAAATTCAAATATCCTCACAAAATTTTGGGATTTGGAGTTCTTTGGATACAGGAATTGAAATCTATTCACATTTTGGTTAAAGTTCATAGACGGCGCTAGCTGCAGTAGATTGAATGTGTTAAAAACTACATAACTTTTTTGTACTTTAAGATATCTCATGTTTGTTATCAAATTCATATTTTCCAACTTTTTTACACAAAAAAGGTATACTTTATGAAAGTAGCTATCTCGCACCGTTTTCGAGATATTTGGCTTTGAAACTTCCAATGCCGTTACATTAAATTACAATTAAGTACCTATAGGTATTATTAATTTAGCGGTAAAGTTTCTTAAGTAGGATTTGGACGAAAATCAAATAATTGACGTTTTCCACTTGTCTTATTGCTGTCATTTGTATGCTAATTTCTGTTAAGTATTATTTGTACCTAATTAAAATTACATCTTGGCTTACAATTTAAATTGTATACTCGTATACATAAATGTGAGATAGAATGCCAAGATTTTCGTTTCTGGAGTTACCTACATGAAATCAGTTGTTTATGGATAAACTGTAAACACCTGAGAACTTTAGCGGCTGGTTTTAAATGCTGCAAAGTCATTTCGCGTTAAGGATTTTACTTAAGAAACGCGTTGATAAATGTACTGAAGTTAGAGGTGGACATTTTGAACAATTATTGTCAAAAAGGCATATTTTCTACTAATGTTTACTATTTTACATGACATTTCTAAATTATTTTAATTATTTCAACTATTAGCATTGGAAGTTTCAGAGCCAAATATCTCGGAAACGGTGCAAGACAGCTACTTTCATAAAGTATACATTTTTTGTGTAAAAAAAGTTGGAAAATAAGAATTTGATTCCAAATATGAGATACCTTAAAGTACAAAAAAGTTATGTCGTTTTCAACACATTCAATCTACTGCAGCTGGCGCCCTCTATGAACTATAACCAAAATGTGAACAAATTTCAATTCCTCTACCCAAAGTACCCCAAACCCCAAAATTGTGTGTAGATAATTGCATTTATTAAGAAATAAATGGAAATAAACTAAAATAATATTTTACATTTAACACCCTGTATCTCTTTAACTATCAACTTTTGGGCTAAGGTAAGTTCCGCTAAATCGCAATATTTTTGCTTCGGGAATCTACCCATGAACTTTGGCCATTACCTCGGGACCACCCTGTATATTCAATGTCATATTTTACCTATATTATTTAATAATTAAAAAGAATATTTAAAAAATGTATCCAATTTTTATTAATGAAAAAAACACGTACCCGACTTAACACATTTGAATAATGTAAACTTTTAAAGCCATTATCTCTTGTTTCTAACATCTCCTTTTTGTCGTAAGATTCCTTTAAGACTAATAGTCGAAGACGAAAATTATGAAACCTTTATTTAGACATACAAAGGTGCAGCTAAGACAGACCGAAATTGATCTCTTCGAAAGATGAAAATAATGAACTGAAATTTATAAAAAATCTAAGTTTTAAGTTTCTCACTCACTAAATGTATTGTTTACCATCCCGTCAGATCACATCAGGCCACATCAGTCACAGTGACAATACGACATTTCAGCTGAACAAGGGAGATTAACCTTCATTGTGTTTCGTAAACGTTCAGAACTGAATAAGATTTTGCTTAAATTGTAACTGTTCACGGTTTAATTTTGTATTATTTTGTCTATTTTGGATTGATTTGAGATGTTTAGCTGAATTGGCTGCTAAACTGGCCGAATAAAAAAAAAGAGTAAAACCATGCCGATTTTTGTTTAGAATTTTAAAACTTTTTAATATTACCTATTTTAACTTTATAGTTCAGCGTAACTAAGTCAATGCCGGAAATCATTGACAATGAGAATCACAAATTAAATACCTACTCATTCTGCTTTAAAAGAATAGTAACACATAATTGTTTGGAATAACTTGAAACTATTTTTAAAAAATATTTGATAGGTATCAATCAAATTAGAAAGTATTTTTATTTTATTTTTTTTTAAACGGCAAAAGAGATTATTTTAAAATATAAATTAGTTTTAAGTTTCATTTACTATTAGTAACATATTTATGGACCATATCAGTTAATATTTAATATGAAAAAAATAATAATTTTTTTTAAACAGATTTTGAATATTCTTCCCTTCGGTCACATTGATATAAAAAATATGGTTAATGACATAAGAAAAATCTTTATACAGTACGTACCATATTTGTTCAGATAGAATTTAAGTAAAACTTTTTTTTCTTTGCTACGTTGTTTTTAATTTGAACCCATATCACTTAAAGCGGATGAACGGTGAACATCACGCCGCCAATGTCTTTCTACCTAAGGTGTCGAATGCGGTTAATTCCAAGACATTAACGCAGGGGTCTTCTTGGAATTCTATTTCAACAAATATCGTAACGGGCTGTTAACTTGATTTGAATTAGCATATACCGTTCAGTGGGGAAATTTCCTCATTCAACGCTTATACTTACTTTTTAAAGTAGTTAAATATGGGAACAAAACTTCTTTAAAAAGTTCAAATATTAACTTGTGCTGAAAATTCGTTTGTCTCCATTTAGCTTGTTTTGACAGCCGCTTCGCTCTGAGACTGCGACATCAGAATGCATTTGAAAGTTAAATAAACACCTTCCCATACGAAGAAGATTTAAAACTCCGGTGCAGGCCAATTCGTATCACCAGGCCCTCAAAGCGCTTGCCGTACAAATAACCTACACATCCGAACCAGCGATTTTACATTTTGTTTTTGCCCTTCGCTGCTGGCGAATCCGGCCGCATGATGCTCTTTGATTAAAGTTAAAAGTGACAGCTCAGCCGGAGTCGATCCCGTCAGGCCTCTGCGGACTGCTGACAGTATGTTTTTTTGTCTATCGTTATCCGTACAAGTCGCTATCTTTCGTTTTAGTTTTATCTGTAGGTCCCTTACAGAGATGTGATTTTTATGTAAAACTTTCTTGTTGAGAGACAGTCAGATAGATATGAACTTTGTACATTTGTAAATATTTATTTGTTTAGTTTTGAAGTTTTTTTACGTTATGGTCTAGGTCTACATATAAAGAATACCTATTTTTTTTAAGTTGTAAGCAAATAAAAATGTCATTGGGTACAGGTGCATATCAACAAGTAAGCTCCTACAACAAAAGCCTCTAAATGGAACACTATGAAAAAGTTACAATATACAGGGTAATGAACTTATGTCAAATATTTTTGCCACATGCCCGTTATGTCAAAATGCAGTAAATACACGGACTTGTGTTTAGTAAAACGTAATTTTAAAATCTGACATAACTCGCCATTGCAGGGAGTCACCTTTTGAGTTCAGCTGATTTTCATAGAAGATGTTCTATGTACCCACCATTTGCTTGCACGCAAGCTTCAGCGCGACGTATCCAATTCGCTCGCATGCGTTGCGACATTGCGACGTCATCTTAAATCGTATTACAAGCTTCGGCAATACGATGTCGCAGTTGGTCGATGTCACGAACTTCCGTGGAAAACATAACACTTTTCACATATCCCCACAAAAAGAAGTCTAAAGGGGTGAGGTCCGGGGACCGGGGGGGGGAGGCATCTAATTAGGCTGCCGCGGCCTATCCAGCGATCGAGAAAAGTAATGTTTAGAAAGTCGCGCACTCTCCGAAAAAAGTGAGCGGGGGCTCCGTCATGCAGTAACCACATATTTTGCCGAACATTTTAATGGCACGTCTTCCAATAACTCCGGCAAGCAATTTTACAAAAAATCTAGATATGAAGCACCGTCTAAGCGTCTAGGCAATTCAAAAAGTCCTATTAAAGTCATTAACGATACCGGCCCACATGTTCACTGAAAACTGTTGCTGAAAGGCACCGCGATGTATTTCGTGTGGATTTTCGATAGTCCAGTAGTGACTGTTGTGGAAGTTACATACACCATTTCGACTGAAACATGCTTCATCTGTAGTAAGTATTTGCGCTGTAAATTGAGGATTTCTTGCATTCACGATATCTTGCACGGTACACTTGACAAGCTCTGTGGGGATTTTCGTTTGCTTCGCCACAAATTATGAGCATATCATAATATTCGTGATTGCTAAATAAATGCGCCATTTTTTAACAGAAAACTTGGAAATACGGCTATTAAATGTACTCTCGAAAAACAGCACAGCAATCACTGCAACAAGAATACAGTCATAAGAAACCTGCAAAGTCGTAAAAAATGTTACAGAATTTTTTGTAAGTACCTACTCGCCGCGATAAAATATATGTATTTCAGCAGTTCCAAAATAGTTTCAAACACATTTTTAATTAGATTTTTTCTCTATGACCTTAAACTTCCGATACAGGTTTGTGACTAAGGTTTCTGGTCGAGACTTCTCGAAGCGAGAATTCACGGGAAATCTGGCCTTACTCGAGACGAGAAAAAAGTGTCGAGAAATCGAGAAATTTAAAAATCACGCGCGTCTTAAGTTCTTGACTGGAGTTCGTTTCGTTCATGCGTTCAATTCGTTTCTCGACAAATAACTGAGCTGTTAAAGTGGTTTCTCTACCAGCTCATGATTTATTTATTTTAAGTTTTTAAAAGGCTTTAGTTTACTTTGATGATTCTTATTTTTTTAATGTACCTAGTTATTGTGGTTTTGAAATCTTTATAAGAGGTTCTTTTGGGCATAAAAAGTATGTGTAGAAATTTTATTATAAGCAGATACCTAATGTTGATGTTGATTATGAAAATATTTAGTTCCTGTTCCTTTAGTTGATTAATTAATTTTTATTTTGTTAATTAAAAGATTGTGATTATAAGTGATAAATTAATAGGAAGAACGCTTCTGTATCTTTAAATTAAAGCTCGTTTTTTTAAGATTTCTTCGGTTAAATTCCTTATTCACTATTTATTTAATTAAAAGACTGCATGATTAATGATTATTAATAATTATTATTATTGGAAGAAAGCTACGATTCAAAAACATTGAAATAAACATAAGTATATTGAAAGTGTTTAATAAAAAAACAAGTTAAAGGTTTTTAAGAAGAAACTCAAAGTTTAATTTAGTTTTGTTAGTAGAAGTAGAAACATAAGTAATTAATAAAAATACTGAATAAATAATAAATGTTAATGATGATTGTTAAGTATAATAGCATGTTTATATTTCGCATTGCAATACCAAATTTATGACTTTTTTAAGTTTTAGAAATTTCTCGAGAATTCGAGAATTCCCGGAAATTCCTAGTCGAGAATTCTCGAGACCCGAGAAAAAAAGTAGGCCGAGAAATCAGAAACCCTATTTGTGGCATCAGTTAACTCAGTTTTTGCTCCTCTAAATTTTTGATAAAAGTTTATTAACATGTATACAGACTTATCGAAAACCTTTGACGAGCTCGATCACGGGCTATTGTTACATAAATTATCTAACTTAGGATTAACATTATATTTTCTTAATTTTTTAAATCTTATTTAAGTAACAGAACTCTAAATGTTCAATATCAGAACTATAAATCAATTGACGTGTTGGCGAGATTCGGAGTTCCGCAGGGATCGGTACTTGTACCTCTCTTAGTAGTAGTAGAAAATCCTCAGGAGTAAGCGCTTGAACACGTTGAATATGAAATGGGTACAACTGAGCTTCTCTTAATGTCCTCCACACAACAGGATGCGAAATATTTACTTGCTTTTCAATATTTCTGGTGCTACGATGCGGATCTTCTTCGACGAGATCTAAAATCATCTCCTCGATATTTAAGATTCTTAGTGGTCGCCCTGGGCCACCGTCGTGACCTCGACGCGGTTGTACTTCACCGGTGTCCAAAACTCTTTGCAGTACAGCAACAAATGTTCGCAGTGCTGGGGCACATCGTTCAGGATATCTTGCACCGTACACTTGACAAGCTCCGTGGGCATTTTCGTTTGCTTCGCCATAAATTATGAGCATCTCATAATATTCGCGATTGCTAAATAAATGCGCCATTTTCAAAACAAAGCTTGGAAATACGGCTATTAAATGTACTCTCGAAAAACAGCACAGCAATCACTACAACAGTATATTACAAACTAACTTTCGAATACAGTCCGGCTTCATACAAAACCTACAAACTCGTAATGTAATAAGTGTTACAGAATTTTTTGTAAATACTCGCCGCGATAAAATACATGCATTTCAGCAGTTCCAAAACAGTTTTAAACACATTTTCATTTAGCTTTCTTCTCTATAACCTTAACATTTCGATAGAAGTTTGTGACTCTCAGTTTTTGCTCCTTCTTCGCCCCTTTAAATGTTTGACATAAGTTTATTAACACCCTGTATTTTAATTAAAGAGGTAGGTACCTACTGAAAATATTTCAGAATATGTTTAATGAGAAGAAGCAGGTACCTAACTTTTTGTAATAATTTCTCAAAATGAAGATGATTTTGTTCGAAAAATTCAACATCCACTTATTGTTCCATAATCAATTATAATAATAAAAATATAATAATAATATCTCTACTCCTCATTCTAGTCACGAGAATTAGCCCAGAAGTCGAATACTTGTGCGGGAGAGGAAGCGGCATATTATTATTATTAAGCAGGCCGCATTTGCTCTATTGCTCTACTTGATCAATAGGCCTCAGTTCTTGAGTCAATTGATCTTTGTAAGAACGAAGATGTAAATCTTTCATGAGAATACGCTGTAGATAGCTTTTCGAAATGTTCAATTCTTGACCATAGTACCGAATTGATGTTCCTGGTCTATTCCGACCATGCTTTGTACGTACATCGTCTCATTATTTTTAAAACACTGCTCAACAATGAAAACGCGTTGTTCTTTCGTGTAGCGCTCCATTTTTAATAATCCTGAACTGTCAGCTGTCACGTTGTCTTCTTTTTTCGTTGGCAACACATTACCGCACAAATGGCACAAAATTCAAATCTTACGTGAATTTTGGGACATCCATTATTAATTTCACACTAACCTAAGTAGCTTCGTCCTGTCTACATCTAGATATCAAAAAAGTAAGTTATGTTGCGAATTTCTTACTATCAAAAATCCCCTGTTCCGTGTTTCTACGCCATTTTCACTACATCTAGATATCTAAAAAGTAAGTTATGTTTCGAATTTCTTACTATCAAAAATCCCCTGTTCCGTATGAAATTTAAATTTAGTGAATAGGTGTAGATTATTCACAAATATGTGTACTTACATGCCCAGTTTTTTTTCAAATTGTGCTGACTATTATTGAAGAATCACTACGGACCGATGAAAAACAAAATTATTGCAATAAAAATCTGATTTTATATATGACTTAAATAAAGTTCTTTTGAAGCTGTCGTAAAATACTGGGCTTGTAGATTGTTCACCTTTTAATTTGTCAATGCACGACTGCCTCATAAAAGATACATTCAGTTTATTTAATTATGGCCGATCTAAACTAAGATAATGTGAAAGAGTTATGTTGTTTTAATGTTTGGTTTTGGAGACAGGCGATGAATTCGACAGGAAGTACGCAAAGTTTGTCAAAATCAACGGGAAGTTTTAAAAATAAGTCGAAACCTGGTCGATCTAAATCTGCAATAATATAGGAATTAGTGTTCTTCTCAATCGGCAAGAAGAACCAAAAACGTCTGTCCCAGAAATATATCACAAGATTAGAGATATCATTAGAATATTGTCAGGAAATAAATGTCATTCTTTCCAGAAAATTTAAAATTGAATCATTATCGTCAACTTATTTGCGGGCAAATCATTCCACCATTAAATCGTTTATTTTCAAGCCAGACAAATCCCGCACTAATACTAAATGAAATCTGGTACCTATCGGCAGCCCGAAAATTCGCCTGATTATGGGGTTCACGCGCGACAATATAATATATAACGGATATTTTAAATGGCCGCTCGGATCATCAGATTTAAGTCATTTCGACTCTTTTCTATGAAGTTATTTAAAATCGGTTACCTGTAAGACCAAATTGAAAGACCGACTGGCTGTTCAAAAAATATCGTCACATGTTTATTTATTTATTTTGAATAAGAAACAAACAG
This sequence comes from Anoplophora glabripennis, assembly GCF_000390285.2. Classification (NCBI taxonomy): domain Eukaryota; kingdom Metazoa; phylum Arthropoda; class Insecta; order Coleoptera; family Cerambycidae; genus Anoplophora; species Anoplophora glabripennis. The sequence goes on along the minus strand of NW_019416229.1, from coordinate 842,308 downwards.
GTTAGAAACAACCCAATTACATGTTTCTAGAAAAAAAAAAGAAATGTATATACATGCACATATCTAACTTGCCTAATACAAAATAAAATAAAAAATAAAATTCAAAATAAACTGCAGCAAGGGAGCAGCCTGGCAAATAGAACCAGGACAATCAATTTCAAGTAAAATCTACATTACGGATAACTCTATTAAATGTTATTAATGTAGTATCAAAAATGTCTATAGATATTATGTGTCTGTGTCTATTGAAAATATTACACGTATCACTAATAATAAAATAATAAATAAAATAATTAATTTTCGTGTAATTCTCCTATTTTCTAACTTACAGATCTTAAACTGTTTTCGCAATGGCTCATAGGAAGCAAATCCGAGACTAATATGATATTTTTTGTAATAAAGATACTTTATAAATTTGTTTTGGATTTTTTCAAGAGCATCCCTAAGATACTGCTTTGAAGGGTATCAAATAATAGATCCATATTCCAAACGACTACGAATAAGAGTATTAAATAAATATAAAATAGAATTAATATATTTAAAATCAACTGTTACTGTTTTAATGAAACCCTAAAGATTATATGACGCATTAGTTAATTCATTCACATGGTTTTTAAAACTCAAATTAGGTTGAAAGTTAATTCCTAGATCTTTAAAGTCATAAATTCTAGACAAAATATTGTTATTCATTGTATAAACATAATGTTCAGGCGTACGTGCTTTACTAAACGTCATGACTTGACATTTATCTAAATTGAAGGGCAATTTGTTTTCTACGTATATAAATTACGTTTATATCATTTTGTAATTTTGAAAAATCATTGATATTACTGATTTCAGTAAAGAGTTTTAAATCACCTGCATACATGAGACAGTCGAATATTATACACTGTGGTAAATCATTTATAAAAATTAAAAATGTAATAGTCCCAAATTCGAACCTTGTGGTACACCAGATCTAGCTAGATATGTTTCGGAATCAGTACTGTGTTAACAAACAAATTGTTTTCGGTTCCGTAGATATGAAGAGAAGAAAATTACTAAATGGTCACTTAAACCAAGTGCATGTAGTTTGGATAGTAGTATGTCATGATTTACCCGATCAAAGGCTTTAGCAAAATCCGTGTATACAGTTCTATATGTTCTACAAAATTCCTTAAGAACATTTGCTGGTAGATTAGGTTTGAACATTTATTATGAATATTCTTCTTTTCTCTTAATATTGCAGTAGTCAATATTTTGTAGACAACCGAAAGACGAAGCATCTGTCTCCAAATGTAAAAAATATAAAGTGTCTCACCCGTTTGAAAAAATTGCCAATTACGTTATATCTCGAAAAATAAGATAGCTCTTGGAATTCAAAGTACGCCATTGAATAGAATAAAAGTATTTTTAATCCAACTTATAGTTCATCCTGAGTTCCGACATATTTGCCTAATCCTATACGAATAGTACTTATTTTCTTCTATTTCTCCTACTCCTCTTTTCTAATAATGTAGAAATATACAGAGCGTTTCAATTAAAAATACATAAGTTATGGCCATGTCTTTAAAGCGTGAAGTGTGTTTGCGTAGAATATAATTTCAGTGTAACTACCCGGTAGACCCCTGCTTTTCCAAACAGTCTTATTTATAGAATCGAGTTTCCCTCGCCGACGTGACACATCATTTTCTGAAAATAATAACCTCATCCAAGTTTCCTTTATTTCAATGTAAAAAAGCAATTTCCTTCTCTCTATTTTATATTCCACGTAAACGGTACGCATGAACGTGAAATGCCGTTTTATTAAACTTTACTTATGGCGGAATAATATATTATCTTCCGAAAGTGTTCTCTAGAGTGTATATATCAACATTCCTTTACACCATTTTGATATCCATTCGGCTTTGAGGCGACACGTTATGTAAAAATTCTCGGATAGTTTACCGCACGCCATCACTTGATTCCGGTATTTGATGAACAGTGGCTCGAAGATCCTTTTATGGCGCATTTCAACCTGTAAGATAAAATTTACTTCCTCCACTCTGATAGAGATACATTTAAACACATTGAAAGAAATACAACAAAATATTACTCTGGCATGAAATTTTTTACGACCCTCAATGATTAAAGTTGTAATTATAGCATTTCCAGCAAATATAGTTTGGCTAAATAATACAAAGTGTAATAATATGTAATTTAATAATCAAAATAAACAGAAAGTTTATACAACATGGGACCTAAACTTAACAATTTTCGACAAGAAACTGTTTATGGGAAATTTTCCGAAGTTCAAAATCAAGGTTTACAAAATACAAAAAGTTCCAGTATTATGTAAAATTGTTCGACTTTATGCATAATAATTATTTACTTTTTCAAATACCATGCTAAGATGTAACTTGTGGATGAGGATATAACCATAAAGTTATCTTAATCGTTATTGCTATTCAGTTCCTACTACGCAATACCTTACCTTTCATCTAGTGACAGAAAGCGACCTGCTAATATGTAGATATTATAAAAGCTAGACTTGTTTCTCACTAGACGGAATAACTTGTAACTAATGATAGTTAGGAAACTACTCTATAAGTGATCTTAGCTATTGTAGTTATTTCTCACAATATCTGACGTTATCAGTATGAACCATATTTAATTGCTATTAGTTTCCTGTTTTTTGCTGTTTTCCAAACTGCACTTCCGTCACAAAATTTATGGAGAAGCAACAACAAATATCATAAAAAGTTAAGCTTTTCTGTTAAACGTGTTTTAAATGGGCACAGTCAGGACCTATGTTGCATAATACTCCAGTCGAATTAGAGTTTGAACGTAAAAAAATTATTAGTAGACATTTTATTGCACTTTATGACACGGTAGGGTATGAGGGTTGCTTTCGCTGTGCATCTAAAATGAAACTCTCTCTCAACGTTAAAATAAAAGTATTTTTATTGAAAATGGACCTTTTCCTGGAACCCTGGTGCGTCCGGCATCAGACTGGCGCTCTTGACGCAATACTTTAAATGGATCACTTGCAGATATGTGTACCTACTAGTGATATAAATGGTAAAATGACAAATTGTTACTTACACAAATTACTGTAAAATTACCGTAATATTACGCACAGCGAGATAACGGACGTAATTTATAAAATTTATGTAATTTTTGTAACTTACGTAATTTACTGTAATTAATGTTAATTTACACTTAATTTTAAATATCGCACCAATTTCAATTTTGACATTTAAGGTTTTATAACCTTTCTTTTATTTTAGCAATATTAGCATTCATTCTGAAGAGTATGGTGATAGTGAGGATGAGGACCAGGATTATACAAGCTTTAATAGCTGTTTTACATCGACAATTTATTCATGAATAAATTAACGAAGTTCTTCGTGAATTAATTCACGAATTTATTGGTAAACAGTGTGGTTTTACACTGCTACAGACTTTGTCAAGTTTTTGACGCCTAAATCAGTTCTACCAACAAATCAAAGAAGCAAATAAACTTCAAAAATGTCACCTTTCCACTCATAATTGTAGTGACACAACAGCGGTACCGTTTTGACACATCATATAAATATTAGTTTTTGTAAGTAACAAATCAGTCAAAACAATGCAAAACTAGTACGACGCCACACAATTATTTACATATTCCAATAACATAACCTCATTACTTATCTGAGGCAGGAAATCTGTTGGGTTGGTACTTCTGAACTTCACGAAGAAATTGACGAAAATTAGAGCATGTTCTAATTCGTCAAGAACTTGATGAATAAATTCAGGAAGTTATTTGACAGTAGACAAAAAATTCGACAAGTGTAATGCACCAAGCATTACACTTGTCCAATTTCTTGATGAAGCGACTTTATGAATTAATTCATCAATAAATTGTCAATGTAAAACAGCTATAAGAATAAGGTATTACCTGAAAGAAATGAAGGATTTGAGGCAAAATGTAATGAAAAAAGGCGTGTTATTGTTATACAAAATATTTCACTTGAAAAGGTTTGTTTTTCGTTGTTGCATTTTTCGTTCATAATTTTGACTAAAATTTAGGTTGACCATGCAAAGACCGAACTGACAGAAATAGATAGAACGAAAGAGGTAAAAAAGGAAACAGAAATAAACGACGAAGAATTAAAAACTGTTAATTGTAATACATTCTACCAAAAAAGGCCTATGTCCCAAAAAAACAAATGCTTAAAGAAACGAAAGCTGTTTTAAATAGAAACCTAAATATTTGTATTTAGATTTGATTTATTTTATTATTACTGCTGCACATATGAATGTTACTTATATGAATAAAAATTTTAATTTTTTGCATAAAAATCGACAAATATTATCTTTTAATCATTGAATTGTAGGACTAGTTTTATAGAAGCTGAGTACTGAGAAGCTAAACAAGCTGAGTACACTTTAAAATGTCGTAAAATTTAAATGTCATAAATTACATAAATTACAAGCTAATTTATAAATTACATGAAATGTTACCAGTAAAGTTACATTTTCATAAATTACAAGTAATTTAACATCACTAGTACCTACACACCCCCCTGCCAGTATGGATGCCATCACGGAATCTGCAGTCAGGGAAACGAACCCTTCTACCGGACCTAGTGGTAATTCCCTTGGGTGTGGTTGGCACAAATAATGGGGCAGAAATTGATAGAAGGCTATTGTCCTCATCCCTGGTACCTGTCGCGTCATTCAAACAATACGCAGGTTTGACTCTGTCTATGGACACTTTAACTTCGCGACCACGCACTAGCACCGTGAATGTATTGTCACTATAAACTTTGATCACTATAAACGGACCATTATATGGAGTCTGTAGTTGAGTTTTAACGCCGTCCGCACGCACAAAAACATATATCGCTGTTGCCAAGTCTTTAAAAACGAATCGTCTTCTCGCCAAGGCGTTTAACTGCGGATGGACGTAAGCTCTCCATGACGTCTGAGATACTTAACAAAATCCACTCCGGTGCTGAGCTCTTCGTCTGTCCTGCGGGAATGAAGAAATTCTCCAGGTAGGCGTAGATGTTGTCCGTATACCATCTCGGCCGCGGTAGCTTGAATGTCTTCTTTCTACGCTGAACGTATTCACAATAGTACAGTGGGAAGAACACTAGTCCACTGATCGTTTTGGTGGCATTTATCGTTGGTTTTAATTGGCGGCGAATCCGCTCTATCATGCCATTTGCCGCGGGCTGATTTGCAGTGGTTCGGAGATGAGTAATACCTAGTAAACAATTGGAACATCTGAATAGGTGCGATTCGAACTGTCGACCATGATCCTTCGTTATACGCAGGGGTGATCCAAATCTGCATATCCAATTAGCATATAAAGCGCGAGCTACAGTTTCTGCCTCCTGGTTCTCTAACGGGATTGCTTCTGGCCACCTAGTGAAATGGTCTACGCAGGTTAAGCTGTTGCGGTAGCCCCAGATTGCGGCATCACTATGATATCCACGTGGATATATTCGAACCTCGCTGACGGCGGTTGGAACGAACCTGTCGGAGAAGTCACGGGGCGCGTCACTTTTGCGCGTTGACATTCGATGCAGCAACGTGCCCAACGTCTGCTATCACACTTTATTGACGGTCAGACGAAACGTTGCGTAAGGAGCTTGACAGTAGCGTTAATACCTGGATGCGAAAGACGATGCACCGAGTCGAACACTACCCTACCAAATGGCTTGAGGATAAACGGTCGGTCCACGTTTTCAGTGTGCAGCAAAATAAAAACTCTCTCTCTCAATGGTAAAATAAAAGTACTTTTATTGAAAACAAAATTTAGTGAGAAGAAATGTTGTCGGGACGAGCGTTCGTTGAAGAGTCTCGGTGTGGAGTCGTTCGCAGGTATATGTATCTGGTCCTGGCGCCAATCTGCCTTTGACCTTTTCCTGGAGCCCTGGTGCGTCCGGCGCCGGCGTCTGTTCCTTGTCCTTGCAACTGTTAGATCGGTCCGGCGTTAGGCTGGCGCTCTTGACGTAATACTTCAAATGGGTCACTTGCAAGCATGTGTACCCACAGGTATGTAGAATAATAATATCAAAAAAGTAACTCGAAAAAAATAACGCTAAGTTGGCAAATTGCAAATAAGTGGCACATGTACTATCGGAAAATTTGTCATTTTATGTTGTAGGTAATTAAATTACCTATAATTTAAGATATCTAAAGTCATATTTCACCAATTGGTTAACTATAAAATAAAGGTTGAACTCAGACAAATCAGTTTTTGAAAATTGCGTATTATTATTGCAAAAAGCGATGGATGTTGATGAAATTTATGGACAAGATTAAAAGACCAAGATGCATGCCAAATGCCGATTCGATTGGCCGTGAAATTGTTGCTCCAGGTATTTATTAATTTCATTTTTGCAACTAATTGTTTAATTACTAAACGTTAATTTTAGACGTTAATACCGTAGATGTAGGTTCTAATAGATCCAAAGAAACATATCGAAAAAGAAAAATTTCAAAAAGTTGAAATTAAATTGCTCTTTACTACTAACAAAGTGGCGTGCAAAACAGCGTTATAAATCATGTCCCACGGTTAGATAAAAGCCGCTCGGGAATTCGCTCTTTTTGCATTAAATATAGCTTATTTTTACGGTAATTTAGAAACAAAGAGAAATCACCAACGCCTCTTTTCCCAAGATAGCTTCTTTTCTATAACGTTAATTGTTTTATAACGTTAATTGTTAATTGGATTGGGTTAATTGGACGTATTGGAAGGGGATTTTAGAGACAAAGAAACTTTTATTGTCAGAAAGTTTTACATTAATAGTTCATGTAATAAAAACACTAGAAGTAGTAAAAGTTAACGTAAATGAACGGCCTGCAGGCGAGAGGAGCGTCGGGCCCGCGCGCGTGAACGTCGCTCTCGATCATGCGCGAGATTTTTTACTTGAATGTTTCAAATTTGGCGCACCTTCCGCGTGCAGGCCGTTCATTAACGTTAACTTTTACTGCTGCGCGTTTATTACATGAACTGTCAATGTAAAACTTTTTGGAAATAAAAGTTTAACCTTTTCTTAAATTGTCTGTAAAATCCCGGTCCGATATATCTAATAGTAACAATTAACATAAAAAAAATGTTATCTTGAGAACAAAGAGGCAAAAGTGATTTCTTTTTTTAAATTGCCGTAAAAATAAGCTCTATTTAATGCAAAGAGAGCGAATTCCCGAGCGGCTCTTGCCTGACCCTGGGACAATTTGTTTATAACGCTGTTTTGCACCTCCTACTTTGTTAGATGTATAAACTTATTTTTAACTTTTTGAAATTTTTCTTTTTCGATACGTTTGTTTGAAACAATTTGAACTTATGTATAGGATATTAACGTCTAAAATTAACGTTTGGTAATTAAACATTTATGTAGTTGCAAAAAAAAACGATCAAAATTAATTAACAAATAGCTGGAGCAACAATTTCACGGTTAACTGAATCGGTGTTTGGCACACATATCATTGGATTGACCGTCTTTTCTATAAATTTCATTAACATCTATTGCTTTTTGCAATAATAATGCACAATTTTCGAAAATTGATATTTCCACGTTCGACCTTTATTTTACAGTTAACAAATACAAATTAGTGACTCTAGGTACCTTTAATTGCAAACAACATGAAATAACGGTAGGTCGTCTAGATTTTCGTGGGCAGTAAAAAGTGGAAAACACGTAAAGCCACTTATTTGCAATTTGTCAACTTAGCGTCACTTCTTTCGAGTTACTCGAGAAAAAAATTTTGTGAGTCTACTGTATTATCTCAAGTATTGAACTTATGGTACTAATACCTCGGACACCCACGTATATTACTCTATTCTTAAAAATAAAACGACTCTATTGAGATTTCATATCAGTTGATTGTATTGTATCTTTCCTTTAATTTGTCTTCAATCAAGTATTAATAAAAGCTTAAGATTTATTCTATATAGGTTTAACTGAATCTATACTCGTACATGATAATGAAACCAATCTATGACATTGTTATTATCATGTTTCCAACTATCCTTCTCAATGTCCCATTTTAGATGAGTTGAACGTAGATATAACACAAAGCATAAAATCCCACGTTCCCCAAAATAAACTTTTCATAAATAATACCCTGACGTTTACCATAATTTAAGCCATCACGAAATATAAATTACACGCGACATGCCCTTCACATCTAATTATGATTAATGCATTCGCCGAACTTTTATTGTAGACATAATCCCTCCGCGTTTCACCATTCCCTCCCGTGATTGATAGTTTTGAAAGAAAAACAGTTGATGCTATAACTCTGGATATAATTTTTAATCCACGTAATATATTATTTGCAATAAAATGTCGAACAAATTCCGTATCAGTTCGGCAACTTAGATTGTTACTGTCAAAAACGACTGTCGATGTCAGAGAAGTTGCATCACAGCAGCCTTGCCGTGAGAGTTATGTATACAAAGAGAGGGTGCCACTTTTGTCGGACTGTATCGCGCTGTTTACCGTCTACGTTTTATTGGGAGAAAACTTCAACTCTCAATCGGAACGGAAATTATATTAGCACTTCCTAGGCAATCCGGGATCCTTTGCAAATCGCAGCTGACGTTTATCCTCTTTGAAAATTAAATTAATTACATCCCTAAGGCGTGCAATGGGATTTAGAAGGAAAGCGTAATCAGTGAAAGTCGCTAAGAGGCAGATAATTTAAAGCTATAACGACCTCTTGCTCCCAGATAAGTGGCAGTACAATACAAAAAAATTATATTCTTAAGATAATAACTGGATTTTTCCCTGTTGTGAAGGATTTAGTAACTACTTCAAGTACTGAAACATAAAGATAATATTTAATAGTTAAAAATTAGAGTAAAATTATTAAATTATTTAAAAAGATACAACCAATAAACCAAGAAATAATTATGTAAAGAATATGCGTTTATAAAAATATACATAATAAGTAATAATAAGGTGTATTTGAGAACAACGTAACACTTTGGCAGTAGACAGTGTTAACTGATAATTGCAACAGATATTGCAGTATTTTTTAGAGTCTAAAGTGTTTGAAGCATTGTAAGTTTTTTTCGCAATGAGTATATGCCTATCATATATAAATGGGGCACAATTTCCGCTAAAAGTACGAAGCAATGGAGAGGAAACTTACGACTTACAACACGCATTGGAACGTGATGATTCGGAAAACAAAATTTCACAAAAAGTCCCGAAATCTTTCCGAAGTTTCCTTATAAAGCTGGGATTACTGCCAAGCACCATGAACCATAGCAAATCATGCTAACAGAACATTCTACTGATCGCTCAGCCACTACCGACAGCACATCAAGTCGAAGAAAATTTTTTTCTAAAACAAAATAATCCCAAATTTTACGAGATTCGCCTTATGGTCAATACTAACCCTGTTCAATAACTCATAGGAGAGGACCACCATTCTAAGGTGGTCATTTTTCAGGAGGCCAAATTCCCAAATGCAACGCGACAGCATTTCAGGATCCTTACAAATCCAGCCTGGAGTGTGTACGAACATCGACCCTAGTACCCTGTGCATATTAACCAGGGACCGATACCTGGCTAGTACACTAGTCGACTCCAAATTTTCGCTTTTGCAGGAGTTCTTGAGCCTGCGCCGAAGATCCTGAACGTTACAAGCTTCCATACCAGGCATTTTAAAGAGGAACACAAATATAAACTTCTAAAACTGCCATACCATTACAAACTCTTAAAGCTTCTAAAGGTACTCTCAGAAGATCTCGCAAACAATAGATGCTCCAGTCAAGCAAAACGAGAGTAATAAAAAGACACCTGTGCTAAAAAACAAAAAGTGCCAAGCTCAATAGGAGGAGGTATTGTCGAAAATCTCACATAAAAACAAAGAACAATAACATTTGGAAGAGTGTAAGTGCGTTTTAGGTACAAACATTAGAGCGTGGGCCATTATCCCAAGGTCAAACAATCTTGTCATCAATGGAGGAAGAGCGACAAAGTCGTTGTACCCAAGACTCCTTTGCGGTTGGTGATCATCTCGGTCACCTCTCCCTACCGGTGGCACCGCAAGTGAAAAGCGAGGATCCAATGCTGTCGCTCAATCCAGTCAAGATGTATGGGGCTATGCAAGACCATCTTAACGTACCACCGAGGGATACAATCACGATACGATACTACCATTTCTTAAGCAATATTTTGCATTACACACCGTTATTTATTAGTTGTGAAAAAAACTTTTTATATTCTTTCAATCGATTCAAATACACAAAAATTACGCGGGGCTGCTATCTATCGAAAGTAACAAAATGTCAGATGCCAGTTAACTGTCGATCGATTAACTTTAATTAATTTAATTCAGCACATGGCCATTATCAGCTATGTCGAGACGGCTTTTTAGGGTACTGCGATTTAGCAGACGACGGTCTGACCAACCCTGGTTTTATAAGCTACCCTATCAGATCAAAGTAAGAGCCGACGTTTACCTACTTTTGACTGACGCCTTCAGGATCCAGGGGGTATTGCAATCGACGCCCTCATATCTGACAAATTACGCATTTATCAATATTATTTATTACATTTACCTTACCTTGCCTTACCCTACCTTACCTTACTTTACCTTAACCTGACTTACCTTACTTAACTTACCTTACCTTACATTTATCTTACTTTTATCACCCGTTTAACTAATAAATTGCCTCTTTTTGAAGTACCTTTTTTAGATCTGACTACTTCAACTACACTATCCCCTGGGCGCTGACGGCCTAGCTTCCCTTAAAACTGTGGACGATGTCAACAGTTAGACGAACCCTCTTGTCCTGTACATCTAATGGACCACATCGCCAAGTGTGGTAAATTTAAAACAATAAAATTTTGTAGTTTAACGAGAGTTAACGCGGTGCAGAGCAAGAATTTAGAATTATTCTGTCGGCTGCACTTAATTACTAAATGTGACGTCATTGCAGACTGATCGTAAATAGATTTCGGTGAATATGTCAGTCGTTCAAATTTCAACTAATTGCACTTTTGCCTTACAAACCCTTGTCCTGAAATATGCCGTATACAGCGCAGGTGCCCTCTGACTCACTAGCTTGCTATGTTTACATTTTTGTCGGCCTAAAGTCGCCACACCGATTCAGTTAGTTGCAGTGGCTTGTGCGCGAAACGTAAATAACGGTATTTGGACGAAATCTTTCCCAACAAGTGGATAGGCCGAGGTGGCCCTATGCATTGGCCTGCTCGGTCGCCCGACTTGACCCCGTTGAATTATTTTCTCTGGGGCCGTCTAAAAGTATATAAAACTCCTGTTCCCAACCAACAGGAACTACTGGGAAGAGTGATCAGGTGGTGATTTCCTGTGAGAGATATACAATCGGTTAAAGAGGGTGCCAAAAAAATAGTTTTTAATTTTTTTCTGAAAAATCAAAAACTGACTGAATAAAATTAAGTAGAGGTTTTCTGCTATCGAGAAGCCACTCAGTAAACAATTTGTTGATTTTCGCCTTATAACCATAAGGGGTAGAAAAAGCCACCCCTGATATTATAAAAATTCACAGTTTAAACGTATCGGAGTTATTTATCACAAGGTGAACAAAATTTTTAACTCCCCAATAACTTCGCACCGCCGAAACTACCCCGGCAATATTTCAAGGGGGCTCATTTGTCTCGTTTCGAGTACCGAAAACGTCCGAAAAGATCCGTACAATTAATTAAGCCGCCGCGGCGCCGTTCCGGCCGAAATAAATTAACGGCAACGTGTGGCTCGCGAGCGGTTTTGTCATGTTACAATTCGCGCAAAGATTCCGGGAGATCCGGGCCGCTCGTCGCACGCCTCATTACCATCCGCGCTAGTGGCAGGTGTAATGGATTTCACTGAGGGAAGTGAAATCTGGGAAATGTAAGGTTATTTATTACTTCCCCGGTCTTACTTTGCATCAATGTAGCTAGGAGCTAGTTTTGTACTACGTATATCCAGAGCGCTGCTGGCAAACCGTACTTAAAAACAATACAAGATCATTTGGAAAAGACAACTTCTACACGGAAGGAAATCTAAAACAGATGTATTCTTTAAAAGCGCCTTTCGCACAACAGAGTGTTTTTAACAAAGACAAAAGATTTTAAACATTACCTATAGTCCAATTAACTAAGCCTTTAAATCGAAATTTTGCCAACTTCGCTGAATTTTTGATATGAGTTAGTTTAAGGTATATTATAACAATAAGTGAGAGTAATTTTTTGTTCAACCCCCGGCCAAGGGTGGAAAAAGATAAAACAAAGGGCTTTTTCAAGATAACTCAAAAAGGGTAAGAGCTAGAAAAAAAAGTTTTTCATGAAAGTTGTAAAGCAGACAATTCTACATAAAAATGGCCTCTTAACTTTTTCTTGTACTATTACAATTAACAGAGTTAGGGAGGCTAGAAGTTAAGGGAAGATTTCAGAAATTTAA